>NC_052473.1:5778297-5849913 GCF_009730915.1 Dioscorea cayenensis subsp. rotundata
TAGACACGATCGAGAGGACGGGAGAAAACAATAGTACGATCATCAGTAGCAAAGTTAATGTAGCAACATCAGTAGCAATGAGATTCAACAATGCCCCTTTGCGTATATCCCGCAAGTGCACGGGTTTGTCGAAGTAATAAAATCCCAGGTGAGTGGGTATCGTATCCATAGGGAGTAGGAAGTAAAAATACTTAAATTGTTTCTTAGCTAAGAGAAATATGAATCGTGATTTGTGTGACAAGATGTAATGCAAACAAAAGTAAAAGAGGCAAAAGAGAGAGCACAAGTAAAGGAGAGGTAAGGCAATCAATATAAATGGGGTACTCGGATATTGATCAGCCTAGGACAATCATTTCAAGTGCAAAAACCCTCTATTATGCTTCTTAACTAATTCATTAATAAGTCATGGAGATCCTTTAATACATGGTCCCAAATCTAAGGTCAACCATGCCTAACACTATACATGTCCCGGAGGAGAAATTGAACAATCTCTCAAACTCGCACTCGTATAGAATTGTAATGAGTTCTAGGGATTCCAAGTGATAAATCATCTTCCTATATGTAGACCTAACCCTTTGGTCCTGGCGGAAGGTCCCAAGCCACAATTAAGCCCTAGATGCTAAAATCACTTCAACACTTCACTCCATTACACTCGCAAATAAGCCCCAGCCAAAGCTCATCCCTAAGCCCATTCACTCTACTATGACCGCAAAGAACTCATGGAATTGGAGGTAGAATAAATCACACCGGAGGGGAAAGAGGACGCTCTTCTACCTCTCAACTCACCCTCTCAACCCTTTCCAATCTAGCTTTGTCTAACTCTCGTGGTGTGTCACTCACTCATAAGGGTTACCAATAATAACTCTCAACCCTAGTGTCACTCTAAGGGAGTATTCATAAATTCAATGTATTCAAGATTGGAACTCAACAAAAACATCAATTAGTGAAAGCATAATAACAAGGTTCAATGAAACAAATACATCCTAGGGTTCACAATCCAAGTACCCACCAGGGGTTTAGCTCTACATGGAGCTAATTACAATCAATGAAAATCGAATGTAAAAGCAATAAATCCAAAGAAAACCCCCTCGATAGTCGTGATGATAGTCGTGTGGAGAGTCCTCTACTCGTCCAAAGGTCCCTTTGTTTGGCCTAGGATACACCTCGCCAGATCGTTGCCGATGAAAGCTCTCCCACTAACCTTCTTCCAAATGGAGTGCGATGTCGGAGCCGTAGAACCTCTTCAAATCCCTAGCCAATACCTCTCAAAACCCTAGCCGCAGCCTTCTTTCAAGTTGGGGAAAATATGGAAAAAGAATGTTGAAATCGGGGCTGAAATCGGTTTTTTAAATGGCTCGAATCGAATCCACATGCCCTCATGGATATTCCACACGGGCTTGTGGAATTAACATACATGTGTGTGGAATTTCCACATACCCGTGTGGCTTCTCGGGCCAACTCCTTCTTCGGCCGACTATGAATAGTACCTGCTATAATATTTTTGAGTACAAGATTGTTGTAGTGCCACCTATCGGATCCGGTCCGAAACACTCCCGAAAACCATGCTTTCATCGAGGTAACATAAATGGACACATGTTTTACGCTCATAGATCGCTTTGCTTCTTCAATGAACGACCGCATTGGTGGAGATCTTGTTACACATGCACAAGCCGGAATACTTAGAATGTGACTACCTTTGTGCCGCTCCAAATCATTGTGCTATCTTGAATACAAGGAGGTTGGCACACATTCTAGCATCTTGAACCTGACTTATGTCTTCGCGTTTGAACCTTCTCAAGATTTCCTCCAAATGGTGTATTCACGATCTACATTAGCTTCTTTCTCTAAGATTTGGCTTCACAAACCTATATGCATGAAAGTAACATAAATACACACATATTAGTGTTAAAAACCCCGATAAAAGTAATGCTCATCATAAGGAAAGAACACTTCGCATTCTTATCACACAAGCACTTATCGTGGGACGGTTTTGAAAGGTATTTGCCAAGAATTTCATGCGCCCCCATACTGCCTCAAATGATGGGAGGTTGTATGCACCTCGTATGGACCCCATATGCACCCTGTATGAAGAGCAATCTAAGTTTTTTGATAGTTATACGGCCCTCATACGGCCCCTATATGGCCCGTATGCCGTGGGGAGTATAAAAGTAGACTTTTAATGTAAAGAAGAGGACTTTTTTTGGACAGATTTTTGAGAGACTTCTTGGGTGACCTTGAGCGACCTTGGGAAAAAGAAGAAGGGCAAGGAAACAAGGATATCATTCAAGGGCAAGGTCAAAGGCTCTAAAGCCAAGAAGATAACATCATTCAAGGGGAAATAAACCACGATTTGAAGGAAGGAGACAAGCATCTAGAGGAAGCGTCATTATGCATTCGTTTGGTGGGGGAAGTGTCATGCGACATATTCTCTACCTCCTCCTTTACCATTTCATCTAAGGAGTGTCATTTATGTTTTTGCTTTGTGTTTTACTTGATTGTGTTGCTTGTTGTGGGATGATGACACACTAGACACCAAGGCCACCGGGTGTTGGTGAACCTTGGGGGGTTTTATCATGTATTTTGGATGATTACTTGTTAATTCCATGCTTGGGTTATTTTGAAATTTGTTTCATTGTTTTCATGCTAAGTGCTACACTATGGAGAAATCCTTAGTTCTTTATGAGTGATGCATGTAGATGTGACCTACTCGCATGTATTAGATCATGAATGGATTAGAAAGGGATACTTGTATCATCACGCCGAGAAATTGGGTGTTGGTAGCCCTCCATGTCTTAGGAGTGAACTTAGAATGAGTTCATGGCTATTTTGAGATTTCCTGGTACTTAATGTAATCGTAGGAAAAATTCCTATCAACATACTTTTGGGATTAGGGTTCAATCGCTGACAAATTGGGGTTGTTCTAATATAGAAATCTCTTGGTCCAAATTACCCTTGCATCTTTTGATCATCATCCATGTATCATGATAACCCCTCAAGGGGATCCGCATCCATAGGCCTTTGAATTACATTGATTTTCTTGCTTGCTCATTACTTGTTCACTCTAATTCGTTGGTAATTTATATTTAGTTTTAATTGCATCTAGTAGAGTAAATTCCATCACTTAAGATCTTAGGCTAGATAATTGTTCGAGAAGAAGTAATAGGAGATCCTTAGCCCCGTGGAATATGATCCTCGTGTCTTCACATGAGGTATTACTTAGTGATCCTGTACACTTGCGGGGAAGCAATAACTTCCTCCCAAGTGTTGGCTGCCAAAAGGTCCTTCCCCCAAGAAATCCTCCAAATCCTCTCTTATACCCCCAAACATACTCCCCAAATGGAGGCCGCATGAAGCATAAAATGAGACTCCAAAACTCCCCCAAAAGCTTTCCATACCTGGTCCATAATGGGTCAATGAGGCGGTCACTGAGGCAGTATGAACCAAGCAAAAAAAACCCATTCTTCTTATATAATAGTGTCCATACAAGGTCAATGAGCTCGTCATTGAGGCAGTATGGCTTCAATCAATTCTTAGCCCGAAAATTCTCCAGGTGCTATAGTGTGTGCTACATTGCCACCAATAAAGTAATCGAGCTACATTAATTTGCAACAGTACCGAGACCTGGTTTTCTTCTCTTTTTCCACCCAAATCGTATCTCCGTGTCTTTCATGGTGTTTTCATACCCTGCAAAGCAAATAATACATGATTAAGCACAAAACGGGTGTCTATTCTTATAAAAATACATGCTAGAAATATAAAATACATATACTAAAATGCATACATTTAGACACTTATCAACTGTAGAATCTAGCTGAAGTGGAAGTTGAAGGGTCTGACAATATGGCAGATGGCAGAATAGGATGAACAATAGATAACACTTTCTGAATATGCCAGACCGTCAGTATTGGGGACACAATCTAGTATTGTCCGGCCCTCGATTATAGCTCCGAACTTTGAGCTAAAGCCAGCATTCATCCTAATGATACAGTAGTCGGCGCAGTATAATGGTTTGGCCGATGAGGATCCACACAACCATATTAAAAACTTCTTAGAAGTTCGTGACATGCTAAAGATTAATGGAGTTATGGATGATGCTATAAGATTGATGTCTTTCCCATTCTCTCTAAAAGGAAGCCCAAAGCAGTGGCTACATTCTTTACCATAAGCATCTATCATGACATGGAATGAAATGGTCGAAGTTTTCTTGCAAGGTACTTCCCTCCTGGAATATCGGCGAAGCTTCGTAGAAAAATATCTTTGTTTGTTCAGATGGAGCTTGAATCCTTGTTTGAGACATGGGAGCCATTCAAGGACCTCTTCCAGAAGTGTTCACAGCATGGTTTCCCCGAATGGATGATCATCCAGACTTTTTATAATGGGTTGAATCCAAGTACGAGACAACTTCTAGATGCCGCCGTAGGAGGTAAAATAGGGAACAAGACCCTTGAAGAAACCTGACAGTTGCTACAGAAAATGGCCATGAACAGCTACTAATGGAATGCAAGGGAAAAGAAGAAAGTAGCCGGACTCCATAAAATTGATGCTGTTACATCTTTAGAAACCCAAGCAGAGGCATTGAGGAAAAAATTGGATACATTGACTTCACCGAGGATGGCTGCGATCACGAGTTAGGATGGTTGTGGGGTTTCACATATGCCATCTGATTGCCCTTTTTCAATTGCTACTTCAGCCCCAATTGAACCTGTAGACTTTGTCGGCAATTTGGGAAAGGTACAAGGTAATCCTTATAGCAACACCTACAACCAAGGGTGGAGAACCATCCCTAATTTCTCTTGGAGTAACCAACGACAGCAAAACTCCATAGCACCACTGGGTTTTCAACACCAACAAGCCCCGAACATGGAGAATAGAGTATCAGGCTTGGAAACCTGGATGACCGAGTTAGGGAAAGCCTTGTCTATGTTTGTGCAATCATCAGATACACGGTTCTAATCAGTTGAGACTACACTTCACAACCACACAACTTCATTGCACAATTTAAAAAATCAAGTGGGCCAAATTGTGAAGTCTTTATCGGAGAGACCACAAGGAAGCTTGCCGATTAATACCGAGACTAATCCGATAGAACATGTGAAGGTGATCACTTTGAGAAGCGGTCGTGAGGTGGAGGATAGGCTTCCAAGTGAGAAGGCCAACGTTGAAGCACCTGAGATCGTGGAGGTTGAGGAGAGAGCTAACAAAGAGAAGGAGGTGGCACCTCCACCTTACAACCCAAGAATCCCGTATCCTTCAAGATTGAAAAACGACCAAAATGATGAGCAATACAAGAAGTTCTTGGGTCTATTCAAGGAATTGCACATCAATATTCCTTTTTGGGAGGTGTTGTCTCAAATGCCTTAGTATGCCAATTTCTTGAAAGATCTTTTGACCAATAAGAGGAAGTTGGAGGAGAGTGCATCGGTGATTTTAGATGCCTCTTGTTCATCGGTGTTGTAAAAGAATATGATGAACAAGAAGAAATACCCCGGAAGCTTTATGATTCCATGCAACTTTGGCAATTTGGATGAAGAGATGGCATTGGCGGATCTTGGGGCTAGTATCAACGTCATGCCATACTCATTCTTTCAGATGCTAGGCTTTGGAGAGCCTAGGCCTACTCGGATGACAATGCAATTGGCAGACCGAATAGTGAGACATTTGAAGGGCATCATTGAAGGCATACTTGTTAAGATTGACAAGTATATATTTTCTGTAGACTTCATAGTGTTGGACATCGATGAGGATGTAGATGTTCCTTTGATACTTGGGAGGCCATTCTTCCGCACTTCCGAGGCATTAATCGGCATGGGCGGCGGGGAGTTGACACTGTGGGTTGGAGATGATAAGCTCACATACCGCCTCATCTAAGCCATGCGACATTCTCTGTACTTTGATGATACTCTGTTTTTTTCTTAACACTACTGATGAGATAATTGATGAATATGTGCAGTAAATGTTGAATCCGGACCCGTACGAGTGGTTGCTAGACCAAGACGTGGATAATAAAGAAGTAAGGATGCTTGGTCTTGAGGAGAAAGTACCATCTACTCTGGCAATCATGAAGAAGGTTCTCTGGAAGATGAAGCGGGCAAGGAGATGCCATAAGAAACAGCCCAAGGCTTTTGAGAATACGCAAGAATAGAACAAGGTTGATAAACCCTTGTTAAGTGGTACCAAGCTCGACAACTCTCCCTCTACCTCCAAAAGACTATGTTCATCGTGCTTCCAAGTCATGGGTAAGAGGGAAACCTTCATCTATGAGCCCTCGTGAGGTAAGATAAGGTACGTCAAGCTAAGTGATGGTAAAAAAGCGCTTCTTGGGAGGCAATCCAAGTTGTTATTGTTTTCCTAGTTTTTAGTTTAATATTTGCATGAATAAGGCTTTAAGTGTTGGTGTCTTGATTCTTAGATGATTTTTCTATAATTTTTCTCATGGACATAGTGTTGTTATCATGTGCCTAATCGTGTGTGGCGAAGAATCTTGGTCGTTTGAGCATGTTTTTCATGTTTTCTCTGGTTAAAATTGCATTATTAGGCAGGCTATGAGTTTATATTTGTGTTCAGAAATTTTTTACAGAGCCTACAAAGTTTTCTAAAGTGTTCAGAGAAAACACATGCCAGTGTGGAATTTCCGCACATGAATGCGTTTTCATTAAGAGCTCATCCAGAGACGGCACAGGGGCGTGGACTCGCCCCTCTGAGTGACCTTGTGATGGTCCATGCCCCTGCGAAATTTCCGCACGGGCGTGTGTTTCCCTGCGTACACTTAGAGATTTTTCCTGAGAAGACATAGGGGCATGGACTCTCACCCTTGTGGATGACTCTATCAACAAACGCACAGCGTGGGTAATTTCACGACGCCTGTAATTCTCTGCGAGAATTTCTCCTCCATCTCGAGAAGACACGGGGTGTGCATCGCGCCTATAAATTGCAAAGTAAGGATCCACGACCGTGTGGAATTTCTCGCATGGGCGTGTGAAACACTTAGAGAATTTTTCTCGATTGGACGAGAAGCCACACGGCGTGTGTTTGCCCCCATGTGTCGAGCACATTGGGCGTGGAAATTTCCCAAACACCCATATCTTAAATAAGCGAAATATGCATAATGATTTGTGTGATAAGATGTAATGCAAACAAAAGTATAAGAGATAAGAGAGAGAGTGCAAGTAAAGGAGAGGTAAGGCAATCAATATAAATGGAGTACTCATATATTGATCCACCTAGGACAATCGTTTCAAGTGCAAAAACCATCTATTATGCTTTCTAACTAATGCAATAATGAGTCATGGAGATCCTTTAATACATGGTCACAAATCTAAGGTCAACCATGCCTAACCCTATACATGCCCCAGAGGAGAAATTGAACAATCTCGGAACCGCGCACTCGTATAGAATTATAATGAGTTCTAGGGATTCCAAGTGATAAATCCTCTTCCTGTATGTAGACCTAACCCTTTTTTCCAGGCGGAAGGTCCCTAGCCACAATTAAGCCCTAGATACTAAAATCACTTCAACGCCTCACTCCATTGCACTCGCAACTAAGCCCCAGCGGAAGGTCATCCCTTAGCCCATTCACTCTATTATGACCGCAAAGAACTCGAGGAATTGGAGGTAGAATAAATCACACAAGAGGGGAAAAAGGACGCTCCGCTACCTCTCGACTCACTCTCTCAACAGTCTCCAATCTAGCTTTGTCTAACTCTCATGGTGTGTCACTCACTCACAAGGGTTACCGACAAGAACTGTCAAGCCTAGTGTCACTCTAAGGGAGTATTCAAACAATCAATGCATTCAAGATTGGAACTCAATAAAATCATCAATTAATGAAAGCATAATAACAAGGTTCAATGAAACAAATACATCCTTGATAAGTGTCTAAATGTAGGTGTTTTCGTATATATATCATATTCACTTTGCATGTATTTTTTGAGGTTTGATGCCGTTTTGCGCTTAATCATCTACTATTTGCTTTGTAGGCCATAAGGAAGCCATGGAGAACAAGAAGATCTCATTTAGGCGAAAAAGACAAGAAAAACATGAATTTTCATACCACCCCCATACTACCCAAGATGGGGGCCGTATGCACTATAGCAGCGAGTAACGATTTGGAGTTATCCGCCCAAATTTCATACTACCCAGTATACGAGGCCGTATGGAGGCCGTATACACCCCGTATGAAACGCGAATCTAGGGTTTTTGAGTGCTATACAACCCTCATAAGACCCTTATATGGCCCGTATGTCGTGGGGGGTATAAATACTGACTTTTAGGGCAAAACAAGCGACTTTTTGCTGGGCTTATTTTGGGCAACCACTTGAGAGGCTTTAGGGGACCTTGGAAAGGAGAAGAAGGGCAAGGAAGCTAGAAGATCATTCATAGCCAAGGTCCAAGTCTCTCAAGGCAAGAAGGCAACATCATTCAAGAGGAGATCTACCACAATTTGAAGGAAGGAGACCCGCGGCTAGAGGAAGCGACATTAGGCATTCTTTTGGTGGGGGAAGCATCATTCAGCATATATTCTACCTCCTCCTCCATCATTTCATCTAGGGAGTGTCACTTATGCTCTTGTTTTATGTTTCACTTGATTGTATTGCTTGTTGTGGGATGATAACACACTAGACCCCCAAGGCCACCGGCTGTTGGTGAACCTTGGGGGGTTTTATCATGTATTTTGGATGATTACTTGTTAATTCCATGGTTGGGTAATTTTGAGATTTAATCCATTATTTTCATGCTAAGTGCTACACTAAAGAGAAATCCGTAGCTCTTTTATGAGTGATGCATGTAGATGTGACTTGCTCGCATGTATTAGATCATGAATGGATTAGAAGGGGATACTTGTATTATCACACTGAGAAATTGGGTGTTTGGTAGCCCTCCATGTAGGTTTAAGCCGAAGAAGAGTAGGCTTACTCCTAAGTGAGATTTTCCTCGATTTAATGCGATCGTAGGGAATGTGGATTTGAAAGAAATTCCTATCTATGTTCATACGGGATTAGGGTTCAATCGCGAGAAATTGGGGTTGTTCTAATCTTGAAATCTCATGGTCCATCTTACTCTTGCATCTTTTATTCATCATCCATGTTTCATGATAACCCCTAAAGGGGATTCGCATCCATAGGCCTTTGCATTACATTGAGTTTCTTGCTTACTTATTGCTTGTTCTCTCTAATTTGTTGATAATCTTGTTTTAGTTTTAATTGCACCTAGTAGAGTAAATTTCCTCACTTGAGATCATAGGCTAGATAATAGCTCAAGAAGGAGTAATAGGAGATCCTTAGCCCTGTGGAATACGATCCTCGTGTCTTCACATGAGGTATTACTTGGCGATCCCGTACACTTGCGGGGAAGCAATCAATCCTAGTGTTCAGAATCCAAGTACCCACTAGGGGTTTAGCTCTCCATGGAGCTAATTACAATCAATGAAATCAAATGTAAAAGCAATGAATCCATAGAAAAATCCCTCGATAGTCATGATGATGGTCTTGTGGAGAGTCCTTTACTCGCCCAAAGGTCCCTTTGTCCGGCCTAGGATACACCTCACCGGATTGGTGTCGACGAAAGGTCTCCCTTTAACCTTCTTCCAAATGGAGAGCGATGTCAGAGCCATAGAACCTCTCCCAATCCCTGGCCTATACCTCTCAAAACCCTAGCCGCAACCCTCTCTCATGTTGGGGAAAAGATAGAGAAAAGAATTTTGAATTCGGGGTTAAAATCGGCCTTAAATAGGGCTGGATTCGGGAATCCACACGCCCATGTGAATATTTCACACGGCCCATGTGGAATTAATGCACGGGCGTGTGGAATTTCCACACGCCCGTGTGGCTTCTCTAGATAAGTCCTTCTTTGACCGGCCGTGAACAGTACCTGCTACAGTATTTTGTGCAGTGTCCTGCTACAATACCAGTCCAAAACACTCCCGAAACAATGCTTTCATCGAGGTAACGTAAATGGGCACATGTTTACATCGTAGATCACTTTGCTTGTTCAATGAACGGCCGCGTTGGTGGAGATTTTGTTACATATGCACAAGCCGGAATACTTAGAATGTGACTGCCTCTTTGCTCCTCCAAATCATTGTGCTAGCTTGAATACAAGGAGATTCGCACACATTCTAGCATCTTGAACATGACTTATGTCTTCGTGTTTGAACCTTCTCAAGATTTCCTCCAAATGGTGCACTCATGATCTACATTGGCTTCTTTCTCTAAGATTCAGCTTTTCAACACAATATGCATGATAGTAACATAAATACACACATATTAGCGTTAAAACCTGATAAAAGTAATGCTCATCATAAGGAAATAACACTTTGTATTCTTATCAGACAAGCACTTATCATGTTCTTATTGGCAACCGTTGTGAGTGAGTGACACACCATGAGAGTTAGACAAAGCTAGATTGGAGAGGGTTGAGAGGGTTAGTCGAGAGGTAGCGGAGCGTCCCCTTTCCCCTCTGGTGTGATTTATCCTACCTCCATTTCCTCAAGTTCTTTGCGGTCATAGTAGAGTGAATGGGCTAAGGAATGACCTTCTGCAGGGGCTTAGTTGCAAAGGCAACTTAATGAAGTGTTGAAGTGATTTTAGCAGCTAAGGCTTAATTGTGACTAGGGACCTTCCTCCTCGACCAAAGGGTTTGGTCTACATCTAGGAAGAGGATTTATCACTTGGAATCCCTAGAACTAATATTGATTCTGTACGAGTGCGAGTTGTTGAGATTGTTCGATTTCTCCTCCGGGACATGTATAGAGTCAGGTATAGTTAACCTTAGATTTGGGACCATGTATTGAAGGATCTCCATGACTCATTAAAGTTTTAGTTAGTAAGCATAATAGAGGGTTTTACACTTGAACTGATCATCCTAGGCGGAATAATATCCAAGTACCCCATTTATATCGATTGCCTTACCTCCCCTTTACTTGTGCTTCTCTTTCTTGTCTCTTTTATTCTTGTTTACATTAAATTTTGTTAACAAAATCATTATCCATCTTTGACTTGGTTAAGACACAATTTAAGTATCTTTATTCCCTATTCCCTGTGGATATGATATCCAGTCACGTGGGATTTTATTACTCGACAAACCCATGCACTTGTAGGACATACGCAAGGGGCGTTGTCAAGTTTTTGGCGCTGTTGCCGGGGAGTAGGCGTTTAGAGATACTTTGCACTTTGTTTTCTTAGCTATTCATTCATTCATTCTATTTCACATTTTTTTCTATCATTGTTCTGAATTGTTTTCTTTCTTTTGGTGTAGCTCAAGGTTATGACCAAAAGTCCTTCGACATTGATTGAAGAAGATCTAGAACTTGAACATACACTCAGAAGAAGGGGAAAAGAACCTGTGCAAGAATCGTCTAATCAAGCTGAAATAGAAGTTGAAGGGTAAGATAATATGGCGGAACAGAATGAGCAATAGAGGACACTTTCT
Source organism: Dioscorea cayenensis subsp. rotundata (assembly GCF_009730915.1). Taxonomy (NCBI): domain Eukaryota; kingdom Viridiplantae; phylum Streptophyta; class Magnoliopsida; order Dioscoreales; family Dioscoreaceae; genus Dioscorea; species Dioscorea cayenensis. The sequence goes on from NC_052473.1 coordinate 5,789,725, forward strand.
GATTAATCGGCATTCATCCAAATGATTCAGCAGTCAGCGTAGTTCAACAGTTTGGCCGATAAGGACCCAAACAACCACATAGATAACTTCTTGGAAGTTTCTGATATGCTGAAGATTAATAGTGTATCGAATGATGCTATTAGATTGAGGGCTTTCCCATTCTATCTCAAGGGAATAGCCAAACATTGGCTTCATTCCTTGCCCAAAGCTCCATCACGACTTGGAATGAGATGGTCGAAGCTTTTCTTTCTAGGTACTTTCCTCCGAGGAAGTCGGCCAAGCTTCACAATGAGATATCTTCATTTGTACAGATGGAGTTGGAATCATTGTTTGAGACATAGCGTTTCAAGGATCTTTTGCGGAGGTGCCACAACATGGATTTCCCGAATGGATGATTATCCAAACCTTCTACAATGGGTTGAATCCGAGTACAAGGCAATTGCTAGATGCCGCCGCAGGAGGTACAATGGGGAGTAAAACCTCAAAAGAAGCCCAAAGGTTAGTGGAAGACATGGCCATGAATAGTTATTAATGAAATGCGTGGGAAAGAAATAAAGTGGGCTGGCTCCATGAAATAGATCTGGTAACCTCTTTGGCGGCCCAAGTGTAATCATTGAGCAAGAAGTTAGACCTTCTAAGTTCTAATAGGGTGGTGGAGGACATGCTCCATTCGATTGCCAGATCTCTATTGGTGATGCATCTTCAGTGGAGAAAGTCGACTTTATGGGTAATGTAATGAGGAACCAAGGGAATCCATTTAGCAACACCTACAATCCAGGTTGGAAGAATCATCCAATTTTTTCGTGGAGCACCGCCGGGATTCCAACAACAATAAGCCCCGAACATGGAGAACCGAGTTTCAGGCTTGGAGACCCGAATAACCAATTTAGAGAAGGCCTTGACTAGATATGTGTAATCATAAAATAGAAGGTTTCAATCAGTCGAGGTTACACTTCACAACCACACCGCTTCCTTGCACAATATTGAGAATCAAGTGGGGCAAATTACCAAGTCTCTATCGGAGAGACCACAATGAAGCTTCCAAGTAATATCGAGACCAAACGGAGAGAGCATGTGAAGGCGATCACTTTGAGAAGTGGTCGTGAGGTTGAGGGTTGGCTTCCGAGTGACAAATCTAATGTAGATGCAACCGAGGTCATGCAGGTTGAGGAGGGAGCAGTCAAAGAGATGGAGGTGGTGGCCCCACCTTTAAAGGCAAGAATCCCTTATCCCTCTAGATGGAAGAATGACCAAGCGGATGAACATTACAAGAAGTTCCTGAGTTTGTTCAAGCAACTCCACATCAATATTCCCTTTGTTGAGGCGATGTCCCAAATGCCTAAATATGCAAAATTCTTGAAGGACTTGTTGACTAACAAGAGCAAATTGGAGGAGAGTGCCTCCATGATTCTAGATCCGTCTTGCTCGGCAGTCTTGCAAAAGAATATGCCGAACAAGAAGAAACACCCAGGAAGCTTCATCATTCCGTGCAACATTAGCAACTTGGGTGAAGAAATGGCATTGGCGGACTCAGGGGCCAGTATCAACGTCATGCCATATGCCTTCTTGCAGAAGCTAGGCTTGGAAGAGCCTAGGCCCACTCGGATGACATTACAATTGGCGGACCGAACAATGAGACATCCGAGGGGCATCATTGAAGATGTGCTTGTCAAAGTTGGCAACTATATATTTCTTGTAGATTTTGTGGTGTTGGACGTTGATGAGGATGCGGATGTTCCTTTGATACTTAGGAGGCATTCCTGGAAATTTCCAAGGCATTGATCGACATAGACAGCGGCAGTTGACACTAAGGGTTGGAGATGATAAGATCACATACACTAAATACGCTGGTAAGGTTTTATGCTCAAGTTCTAGTGGTTCGTTAATCGAAGGGCGCAGCCTACTCTCCTTCAATTTGTCAGTCTCCTCAAAATCCTTCGCATCACGTTCGCGATCATTCTCCCCTTCTTCTACTTGTAAATTTGTTTTTGTGTGGTCTTCTACGGCAAACAATGCTTTCATTCCACAACTCTCCCATCCTGACATCGACACGCCCAAAGAGAAAAGTTCCTTCTTTTCTTCATGATAAGATGAATCAAATTGAACTAGGACCTTCTCCAGACTTTCCTCTAAGTAATAATTCATTGATCCCAATGTAGATCTCTCAAACTGATCTAACACATTATCTAGTTCGTAGTTTCATTCTTGAATTCTGGGAATATAATCTTCAACTAGTTCTTCTATGGGCTATTGAACATTATACGACTCTTGCAAGAAACGACACGGTGTATCCTGTACTACAAACAATTGAACCTTTTGTTTCACACTTTCAACCATTCCTGTGATAGTGTCGAATAACTCAGGTATTTCAATCATTTCTGTAACTAAAGAAAAAAAATTTAGAACGATGATAGAAAAGAATATATGAAATAGAATGAATGAATAGCTAAGAAAACAAAGTGCAAAGTATCACTAAACGCCTACTCCCCGGCAACTGCGCAAAAAACTTGACACATCCATATATGCGTGTAAACCGCAAGTGCACGGGTGTCGAAGTAATAATCCCATATGAGTGGGTATCGTATCCACAGAGAGTAGGGAATAAAGACACTTAACTTGTTTCTTGACTAATGTGGAAGATGAATAGTGATAAGTGTGACAAAATATGAAATAACGAAAATAAAAACAACAAGATAGAGGGCACAAGTAAAGGAGAAGGTAAGTCAATTGATAAAGATGGGGTACCCGGATATTGATCCGCATAGGACAATTTTTTCAAGTGCAAGAACCCACTATTATACTACCTAATTGATGCAATAATGAGTCGTGAAAATCCTTAATTACATGATCCCAAATCTAAGGCCAACCATGCCTAACTCTATACATGTCCCGGAGGAGAGATTGAATAACCTCTCAACCTCACACTCGCATAGAATTGCAACGAGCTATAGGGATTCCAAGTGATAAACCCTATTCCTATGTATAGACCTAACCCTTTCGTCCAGGTGTAAGATTCCTAGCCACAATTAAGCCCTAGTTGCTAAGCCCAAGCGGAAGGTCATCCCTTAGCCCATTCACTCAACTATGGTCGCAAAGAACTCTTGAAATGTGGAGGTAGGATAGATCACACCGGAGGGGAAAGAGGACGCTCCGCTACCTCTCAACTCACCCTCTCAACCCTCTCCAATCTAGCTTTGTCTAACTCTCATGGTGTGTCACTCACTCACAAGAGTTACCAAGAAGAACTCTCAACCCTAGTGTCACTTTAGAGGAGTATTCATACAATCAAGTCTCCAAGATTGGAACTCACAATAAACATCAATTAATTGAAAGCATAATAAAGAGGTTCAATGAAACGAATACATCCTATGGTTGACAAATACCCAAGTACACACTAGGGGTTTAGCTCTCCATGGAGCCAGATACAATCAATGAAATTGAATGGAAAAATAAAGCATCCATAGAAAACCTCCTCGTTAATCATCCCGATGGTCTTGTGGAGATTCCTCTACTCGTCTCAAGGGTCCCTTTGTTTGGCCTATGATACATCTCACCGGATCGGTGCCATAGAAAGTTCTCCCACTAACTTTCTTCCAAATAGTGCGCGATGTCAGAGCTATGAAACCTCTCCAAAGCCCTAGCCAATACCACTCAAAACTGTATTCCCCGCCCTCTCTCAAGTTGGGGAAAAGATGCAGAAAAGAATGCTGAAATCGGGGCTGAAATCGGCTTTTAAAGGGCTAGAATCGGGAATCCACACGCCCATGTGGGCACCCCTGTGGATTTTTCACATGGACATGTGGAATTTTCACACGCCCGTGTGGATTCTCTTTTTTGCTATTTTATCGGGCGGTAGTAAGCAGTCTTTCTGCGAGTATTTTTGCTACTGATGTTTTCTACAATACCCTCATACAGTATCGGCCTAGAATACTCCCGAATCCATAATTTCATCGAGGTAACGCAAACGGGCACACATTTACGTTGGTGATTACCTTGCTTCTTTAATAACGGACATGTTGATGGAGATCTTGTTCTATATGCACAAGTCAGAATGCTTGAATATGACTGTCCTTGTGCCCCTCCAAATAGTTGTGCTAACTCGAGTTCGAGGAGGTTGGCACACATTCCTGCATCTGGAACCCGACCTATGCCTTCACGTTTGAACCTTAGCAAGATTTCCTCCAAATTAGTGTATTATGACCCACATTGGCTTCTTTCTCTCATAATTGGTCTCACAACCCTACCTGCATGAAAGTAACATAAATACACCCATATTAGCGTTAAAACCCGAGAACAATAATGTACAACACAAGGAAAGAACACTTCACATTCTTATCACACATGCACCTATATGTAAATCAACTTGTTATCGTAAACCCTCAGTGTCAACTCCCCACCGTCCATGTCGATCAGTGCTCTGTAAGTACGCAGAAAAGGCCTCCCAAGTATCAAAGGAACATCCGCATCCTCATCGACGTCGAACACTATGAAGTCTATAGGAAATATATACTTGTCAACTTGGACAAGCACGTCTTCAGTGATGCACCTCGGATGTCTCTGACACATCCGTATATGCTTGTAAACCCCAAGTGCATGGGTGTCGAAGTAATAATACCAGATGAGTGGGTATCGTATCCACAGAGAATAGGGAATAAAGACACTTGAGTTGTTTATTAACTAATGTGGAAGATGAATAGTGATAAGTGTGACAAAATATGAAATAATGAAAATAAAAACAACAAGATAGAAGGCATAAGTAAAGGAGAAGGTAAGGCAATCGATAAAGATGGGGTACCCGGATATTGATCTACCTAGGACAATCATTTCAAGTTCAAGAACCCTCTATTATACTTCCTAATTGATGCAACAGTGAGTCATGGAAATCCTTAATTATATGATCCCAAATCTGAGGTCAACCAAGCCGAACTCTATACATGTCCCTAGGAAAGATTGAATAACCTCTCAACCTCGCACTCGCATAGAATTACAATGAGCTCTAGGGATTACAAGTGATAAACCCTATTCCTATATATAGACCTAACCCTTTGGTCCAGGTGAACGATCTCTAGCCATAATTAAGCCCTAGATGCTAAAATCACTTCAACGCTTCACTCCGTTGCACTCGCAACTAAGCCACAACGGAAGGTCATCCCTTAGCCTATTCACTCTACTATGGCCGTAAAGAACTCTTGCAATGTGGAGGTAGCATAGATCACACCGGAGGGGAAAAGGGACGCTCCGCTACCTCTCGACTCACCCTCTCAGCCCTCTCCAATCTAGCTTTGTCTAACTCTCATGGTGTGTCAGTCACTCACACGAGTTACCAAGAAGAAGTCACAACCCTAGTGTCACTCTAGAGGAGTATTCATATAATCTAGTCTCGAAGATTGGAACTCACAATAAACATCAATTAATTGAAAGCATAAGAAAGAGGTTCAATGAAACGAATACATCCTAGGGTTGACAAATACAAATGTACCCACTAGGGGTTTAGCTCTTCATGGAGCTAGATACAATCAATGAAATCGAATGGAAAAATAAAGCATCCATAGAAAACCCTGCTCATTAGTCGTGGTGATGGTCTTGTGGAGAGTCTTGTACTCATCACAAGGAACCCTTTGTCCGGCCTAGGATACATCTCGCTGGATCGGTGCCAAAAAAAGCTCTCCCACTAACCTTCTTCCAAACAGCGTGCGATGTCGGAGCTATAGAACCTCTCCAAAGCCCTAGCCAATACCTCTCAAAACTCTAGTCCCCACCCTCTCTCATGTTGGGGAAAAGATGGAGAAAAGAATGCTAAAATCGGAGTGGAAATCAGCTTTTAAAGGGCTGGAATTGGGAATCCACACAGTCGTGTGGGCGCCCCTATTGATTTTTAACACGGGCGTGTGGAATTTCCGCACGCCCGTGTGGATTCTCTGTTTTCCTATTTTTCTTGGGCTGGCTTTTAAATGAGTCTTTGCTACAATATCTTTGCTACATTGTTTTCTATAGTACCATGCTACAGTACCAACCTGAAATACTCCCGTATCCATACTTTGATCGAGGTAATGCAAACGGGCATATGTTTACATCATGGATCGCCTTGCTTCTTCAATAACGCACATGTTGGTCGAGATCTTGTTCTATATGCACAAGTCAGAATGCTTAAATGTGACTTCCCTTGTGCCCCTCTAAATAGTAGTCCTAACTCAAGTACGAGGAGGTTGGCACACATTCCTGCATCTGGAACCCGACCTATGTCTTTGCGTTTGAACCTTTAGCAAGATTTCCTCCAAAAATAGTGCATTATGACCCACATTGGCTTCTTTCTATCATAATCGGCCTCACAACTCTACTTGCATAAAAGTAAAATAAATACACCGATATTAGCGTTAAAACTCGAGAAAAGTAATGCTCAACATAAGGAAAGAACACTTCGTATTCTTATCGGACAAGCACTTATCAAACTCCCCCACACTTAAGCTTTTGCTTGTCCTCAACCAAAGGTTAAAACATTATATGCATAGATGAAGGAGACATTGGAAGTGCTTGTCCTTAGGTTCACCAAAGCATACAAAGAGTGCATTCTACAAGTACGGGAAATTTCAACACTAAATATGAAAAATCAATGCTCTAGCTAAAAACTTGAATAAAAAAGGACGACAAACCCAAAATTGTGTAAGTGTGTGAACTCACTCAAGTCACCCAAAGTACACTCCTCAAAGTTCTATGTACAAGGGACATATTTATCTACAAAAGTTAACAAAAATTCAAAAAGGGTAGTAGCTTCACACATCCTCTAAGGTAGCCCTTTCCAAAGCGGCCGCTAAGGTGGCTTTAACACTTTCGAGGTGGCAGCTCTTTCTACCGGGGTGGTAGCTTTCACACATCCCATGAGATAGGTCTTTCGCTCGTTAGGGCATAACTAGTATCCGACTTATGAGAGTAGCTTCATACATCATAGGTGGTAGCTCTTTTCACCCAACAAGCACAACTAAACAACAAAACTATTTTGTTCTTTCTTTTCATTTTTCCTTTTTTTTCAGAATTAACACAAGATACAACTATAACTAGTCCCTTATACATCAAACATGAGTTTCCAAAAGAGTTCAAAGAGTGAGTAGTGCAATAAGTGTCAATCGGGCAAAAATTCCTAGAAATTCACGCAAAAACTAGAGCATGAAAATATTCAATGTTAAAAATTCTCCTAAACTCAAGAATACAATCAATGCAACTAATGTAAACCACCATTGTCTATGTGAGCATGTATGTCAATCAAAACTACTATAAAAGAGATGCGTGCACTATGAAACTCGCGCCACACTTAAGTTTTACATTGTCTCCAATGTACACATGCAAGCTCATTCATAATGTAAATCAATTGAATTCAGATATGGGAGAAGCAATCAAAACAATACTCCCCTGATTCCTAGTGTTACATTTGATAAAGCTAAGTCCATTGGAGTGTTGTTGCAACGGGTTGTGAAGCTCACATGGCTAAGTGCCGAAACACCTTGGCCGTGCCCATGACAAAGTCTCAATTCCCATAATGACAAGACCATCTGCACGCATACACGAGGGGGTTTAGTGAAACTTAATAAAAATAAAACAACTCTAGTATATAAAAGACGAAGGAATACAACTCGAGATAACAAAATAAGAGATAAACTCATAAGGAGAGTCCTTTCTGAGTGTACAAGTCCAAAATAAAATGCGAAAGTAAAAGACGAGGAAAATAAAATAAAATATAAAGTCAAGTGTTGATGTCGTCCTCTACCTCTGCTTTGCTGCATTGCGAGATAAAAGTACATAGTGGGTCAGCGGGTGTTGGAATAGGGGATGGAGGTGCCAGAGATGCCAAGAGGGCTTGAGGAGTCCTCGACCACAGGACAAAAAATGAGCCGACGTCTCGCTCTAAGATATGATGTAATGTGTCAAAACTTGCCAAGGCAATGATTCGGAGGGGCATGAAGGCAGTGACATCCTAGTATTTCGGCTTGTGCATATTTAGCAAGATCTCCACCAACGTGACCATTTATTGAAGAACCAAGATGATCTACTGTAGCAATCACTTTAACAAATCACTATAGCAGTTACTGTCCATAGCCGTCCGAAGAAGGAGCAAAACATAGGAGCCACACGGGCATATGGAAATTCCACACGCTAGTGAGTTAATTCCACAGGCCCATGTGGAATATCCACAGGGGCGTGTGGAATCCCGATTCCAACCCTATTTAAGGCCAATTTCAGCCCCGATTTCAACATTCTTTTCTCCATCTTTTCCCCAACTTGAGAGAGGGCTGCAGCTATGGTTTTGAGAGGTATTGTCTAGGGATTTGGAGAGGTTCTACAACTCCGACATCGTCATCTCTTTGGAAGAAGGTTGGTAAGAGAGCCTCCGTCGGATTGATTCGGCGAGGCGTATCTTATACCGGACAAGGGGATCTTGCGATGAGTATAGGACTCTCTACAAGACCATCGCCACGACTATCGAGGGGTTTTCCTATGGATTGTTTTCTTTTAAATTTGATTTCATTATCGTTTGTATTGTGCTCCATGGAGAGCTGAACCCCTAGTGGATTCTTGGGTATTTGTGAATCCTAGGATGTATTAGTTTCATTGAATCTTTTTATTATGCTTTCAATTAATTGATGTTATTGTGAGTTCCAATCTTGAATGTTTGATTGTTTAAATACTCCCTTAGAGTGACACTAGGATTGAGAGTTCATGTGGTAACCCTTGTGAGTGAGTGACACACCACGAGAGTTAGACAAACTTGATTGGAGAGGGTTGAGAGGGTGAGTCGAGAGTTACAGGAGCGTCCACTTTCCCCTCCGGTTTGATAGATTCTACCTCCGTTCCTCCAATTCTTAGCGGCCATAATAGAGCGAATGAGCTAAGGGATGGCCCTCCACTGGTGGTTTAGTTGCGAGTGCAACGGAGTGAAGCGTTGAGGTGATTTTAGCATCTAGGGCTTAATTGTGGTTAGGGACCTTTCTTACGGACCAAGGGTTTGGTCTACAATTAGTAAGAGATTTATCACTTGGAATCCCAGAGCTTAATGCAATCCTTCTTACGAGTCGCGAGGTTGAGAGGTTGTTCAACCTCTCCTGCAGGACTATATAGAGGATTAGGCTTGGTTAACCCTAGATTCGGGGCCATGCATTAAAGGATGTGCCTGACTTACCATTGCATTAGTTAGGAAGCATAATAGAGAGTTCTTGCACTTGAAACAGTTTTTCTAGGCGGATCAATACCTGGGCCCCCATCTTTATCATTTGCCTTACCTTCTCCTTTACTATTGCTCTCTTTCGGGTTGTTTTACTTTTGAGAATTGAATCTTGTCACACATATCACTATTCATTCTTTCATATAGTTAAAAAGCAAATTAAGTATTTTTATTCCCTTTTCCCTGTGGATACGATACCCCACTCACCTGGGATTTATTACTTCGACAACTCCGTGCACTTGGGGGTAGCCTTGTCAAGTTTTTGGCGCCGTTGTTGGGGAATAGGCGTTTAGAGATACTTTGCACTTTTGTTTCCTTAGCTATTCCTTTGTCCATTCTATTTCACATTTTCTTCTCTATCATCGTTCTGATTTGTTTTCTTTCCTTTGTGCAGCTTCAGGTTGATGACCCGAGGGAACCCTTCAATATTGATTGAAGGAGATCCCTAGCTTGAAAGAACACTTAGAAGAAAATGGAAAGGACCTGTCGAAGAACAATCTAACTAGCTGATTTGGAAGTTAAAGGGTCAGATAATATCGCAGAACAGAATGAGGAGCAGAGGACACTCTCTAATTATGCTAGACCCTCTATTTTGGGCACACAATTGAGTATTATGTGACCCCCAATTACAGCTCAGAATTTTGAGCTATAGCCAGCATTCATCCACATGTTGCAGCAATCCAAACAGTTCAATGGTTTGGCTAATGAGGATCCAAACAGTCACATAGAGAACTTTCTAGAGGTGTGTGATATGCTCAAGATAAACGTGGTGACGGATGATGCCATCAAGTTGAGAGCCTTCCCATTTTTCCTAAAAGGGAGAGCAAAGCAGTGGCTATACTCATTACCTAGAGCCTCGATTACTACATGGTAGGAGATGGTAGAAGCTTTACTAGCCCGCAATTTCCCTCCTGGAAAATTTGTAAAGCTTAGGAATGAGATGTCATCCTTTGTACAGTTGAAATAGGAGTCTCTATTCGAGACATGGGAAAGGTTCAAGAAAAAAAAGAGGAGGTGGCAATCCCACCTTTCAAGCCGAGAATCCCTTATCCTTCTAGATTGAAGAATGACCAATGGGATGAATAGTACAAGAAGTTCCTGAGTTTGTTCAAGCAACTCCACATCAATATTCCTTTTGTTGAGGCATTACCTAAAATGCCTAAGTATGCAAAATTCTTGAAAGACTTGTTGACTAACAAGAGGAAGTTGGAGGAGAGTGCTTCAGTGATTTTAGATGGATTTTGCTCGGCGGTGTTTTAAAAGAACATGCCGGACAAGAAGAAAGACCCGGGAAGCTTCATCATTCCATTTAATATTGGCAATCTAGGTGATGAAATGGCATTGGCGGACTCAGGAGCTAGCATCAACGTCATGCCATACACTTTCTTTCAAAAGCTAGGCTGGGCGAGCCTAGGCACACTCGGATGACTTTGCAATTGGCGGACCGAACGGTGAGACATCCGAGGGGCATTATTGAAGACGTCCTTGTCAAGGTGGACAAGTACATTTTTCCGGTTGGCTTTGTAGTGCTAGACGTCGATGAGGATGCGGATGTACTCTTGATACTTGGGAGACCGTTCTTGCAGACTTCCAAAGCATTGATTGACATGGACGGCGGGGAGCTAACTTTGAGAGTCGGAGATAACAAGCTCGCATACCGCCTTGCTAAAGCCATGCGGCGTTCTCTTGATTTTGATAATACTTTGTATTTTCTAGACACTACTAATGAGAATGCTGATGAATACATGCTGGAAATGTTCAATCCGGACCCGTATGAGGGTTTGTTCGACCAAGAGGAGGAAATTGAAGAAGTAATGATACTTGGTTCGACTGAAGAAGTACCGTCTACCCCGGGGATCTTGAAGAAGGTGCTCTGGCAGATGAAAGGGGCAAGGAGACGCCATCAGAAACACTCCAAGACTGTTGGAGGTGTGCGCGAACCGAACGATGAACAGTTTCTAGGTAGTCCCAAGGCAGACAACTCACCCTATACTCTCAAGAAACTTTGCTCATCATACTTTCAAGCTGTGGATAAGAGGGCAACTTTTATCTATGAACCCCCGTGAGGTAAGACGAGGTACGTCAAGCTTAGTTACGTTAAACAAGCGATTCTTGGGAGGCAACCCAAATGTTTACTGTTTTTCCTAGTCATAGTTTTGTTTTGCATGAATAACTTGTTAAGTGTTGGTGTCTTCATGTTTAGATGCTTGTGTTGTTTTCATTTTGGTGGATTTCTGTGTCATCGTGTGTTTTCATGTGGATTTGGCAAAGATTTATTCGTTTGAGCTTGTTTATATCGTTTTTCACTTATAATTGTTGCATAAAAGAGCAGGCTCTGAATGTGTAAACATGTTCAGAAAATTTCTGCATAGCCTGCAGAGTTTTTCAAGTCATCCAGAGTAAATGCACGGGCGTGTGGAATTTCCACATGACCTTGGGGTTGTATTACGAGCTCATCCAGAGAAGGCACAGGGGCGTGTACTCGCCCCTGTGAGTGACCTAATGATTATCGCACGGCCGTGGAGAATTAATGCATGGATGTGCGTTGTATTGCAAAAACTTTGGAATTTTTCTAGATAACACACAGGGGCGTGGACTCGCCCCTGTGGGCAACCTTGTGACCAACGCACGGGCGTGGGTATTTTCTGCATGCCTGTGCAGATTTTTGCAGATGATCCCTTCTCCATCCCAAGTGCCCACAGGGGCGTGCGAATGCCCTTGTGAGTTGGGCTAGTGATTGTCCATGGCCGTGTGGAATTTCGGCACGGGCGTGAGAAACACTTAGTGATTTTCTCTCGGTTGGACAGAGAGCGCACATGGGCGTGCGGCTTCCCCTGTGGGTCAGGCCCATGGGAGTGGGTAATTTCCACACGCCCGTGCGAGTGTTTTTAGAGACAGCAAGAGCCATCCCGACAGTACACAGGGGCATGCGTCTGCCCCAGTGGCTCTCCACTGTGGAGACACAAGGCCATGTGGAATTTTTGCATGCCTGTGTGGATATACAGAACTCCAAGGGGCGCGAGTTCTTTTTAAAGAGGACTTGTTTCTCTTCATCTACATCCTCTCCACTCTCTTCAGAATACTCTAGCATTGGTTTCCAACCTCGTACTGCCGATTCTGGAGGATTTTTACTTGGTTTTCCGGCCTATTCCTATTCTCCTCATCTCAACTTGTCGGTAGGCCCCTATCTTTGATTTTCTTTGCTAATTCTTGATTCTAATCGATGAACTTCATAAGAATGCTTCATTTTTGCAATTAGAGTGTATGAGCATGCTTAGAATGAAGTTAGAAGAGTTTTAGAAGTGTTTTGGTGGATTTTTGAGCCGTGGCCATGTGGTTCTTCACGCCTTGCGGATCCACACGGGCGTGTGGAAATTCTCCACGACCGAGTGGATTTCTGCAACATCATTTATCCAGTTTGTTTGATTGATTTCCTTTAAAAATTTGCAGGATATGGCACCTAGGTCAAAGAAGCAAGCAGAGAAACGGCCGCGGGAGTCATCCTCCGAGTCCGAGGGCATGAGTTTTGCTATTCCCGATCATCAGGCTCGTTTTGTGTGTCTGTCGAGACTTCAGTTCGGATAGACTCGGTATCTGGACAGTAGCATACTCCAAGAGTTACAGGAGGGGGATGAATTTGCGGAAGAGGTCGAGGACCTTATTTCAGTAGGGGGTGGAGTCAGTTATTGACGACTAGAGAGCCAGCCATCCGTGAGCTCACACTGGAGGTTTTGTTGTCATTTGAGTTTGATAGATCGTATGAGAGATTCGACAGCTTGGATGCCATCCAGTTCAGAGCATTTGGACATCGCCACTGCTTGAGCATCATGCAGTTCTCAATCTTGCTTGGGCTATACGAGGAGGCATTCAGGAACACTAAGGAGTCTTCTCAGCTACCGGCTGATTATCCTGGAGCTTTGACACCTCAGATAGCCCACCGAGTGCTGTGTGGTCAGGGTCAGTACAAGCCGGGCCTTTCCAGGGCCACGTGCCTTTCCCGACTTGCCTACCGATATTTACACTCAATTATGAATAGGTCGGTGAATGGCCGTGGTGACAGCACAGGTGTTTTAAGCCGACAGGAGCTTTTATATCTGTATTCGATGGTGCAGTACATACCAATTCATCTGGCCACATCCTTGCATAGTACATTCAAAATTAGGGGCATTATGCTAGATTGGGAGAGATCTTCTCGGGCCCCTACATTACAAGACTAGTCATGGCCATGGGACTTTTGGACGTGATTCGCAGGTCTGAGAGGATGATTACTCCTGCTCCGTAGAGTACGAACGGGGTATTTACCTTGGTTCTACCCACTCCAGAGATAGCTGAGGATGAGGGTGATGATGCAGAGGCTTCTCAGCCTGCCCCTGAGCCTCAGCCGATGCTGATGGAGACTGACGCACCTCTGGCAATAGAGGACCCTTCCCCGGTACATATGTTCTCACCATCTCGAGCCCATGATCATTTTGAGAGGCTCGAGAGTGCCGTGGGAGTAGTATGGGCAGATATCCCTGAGGCACCAGCAGAGATAGCAGAGGTGCCTGCGACGCAGGCCGCACAGTTCATAGAGTTTATGGCGCGTTTCGACATTTTACAACAGATCCTTCATAGAGATGCTGCTGCAAATGTTGTACTGCGACCGCGCACCTTCCAGACTCCCCCTGCATCACCATCATTGGACCCACCAGCACCTTCTGATCCAGCACCAGTAGCAGAGGAGACAGAGTGGGGCGCCGACACTTGACTTGCTTTTATTTCTACTTGCATTTTATTTTGGACATGTTATCCTCAGAAAGGACTTTCCTTCTGAGCTTATTTTCATTTTGTTGTCTCGAGTTGTATTTCTTGCTCTATCTTATATATACTTGAGTATTGTTTTTCTTTTATTGAGCTCTACTTAACCCCCTCGTGTGTGCATGCAGATGGTCTTGTCATCATGGTAATTGGGAACTTGTCATAGACATGGCCAAGGTGCTTCGGCACTTGGCCGTGTGTGCCTCACAACCCGTTGGAACATCACCCCCAAGGATTTAGCTTTATCGAATGCAACACTAAGAGTCAGGGGAGTATTGTTTTGATTGCTTCTCCCACATTTATTCTTGATTGATATACATTATAAGTGAGCTTGCATGTGTACATTGAGGTCAATGTATAACTTAAGTATGGGGGAGGGGGAGTTTTCATAGTGCACATATCTTTTACACTATTTTGATTGATATATATGCTCACATAGCCAATGGCGGTTCACCTTAGTTGCAATGATGGTATTTTTGAGTTTAGGAGAATTTTTAACATTGAATGTTCTCATGCTCTAGTTCTTGCTTGAATTTTTTGGAATTTTTGCCCGAATAACATTTTGTTCACTTCTCATTCTTTAAAATCTTTTGGAAACTCAAGTCTAAGCTTAAAGGGACAAGTTTTAGTTTTTTTTCTTGTGTTTCTTTACTTAAAAAAAAATGGAAAATGGAAAAGAAAGAAAGAACAAAGTGTTTTTATCATTTAATTGTGCTTGTTGGGTGGAAAGAGCTACCACCCATGATGTATAAAGCTACTCTCGTAAGTTGGATACTAGCTATGCCCTATTGAGAGAAAGAGCTATCTCATGGGATGTGTGAAAGCTACCATCCTGGTAGAAAGAGATACCACCTCGAAAGTGTGAAAGCCACCTTAGCGGCCGCTTTGGAAAGGGCTACCTTAGAGGATGTGTGAAGCTACTACCATTTTTGAAATGTTTGGTACTCTTTGTAGATATATAAGTCCCTTATACCTAGAACTTTGAGGAGTATACTTTGGGTTTACTTGAGTGAGTTCACACACTTACACGATTTCGTGTTTGTTGTCCTTTTTAATTCAAGTTTTTAACTAGAGCATTGATTCTTTCGTATTTAGTGTTGAAATTTCCTTTACTATTAGAATGCTTTCTTTCCATGCTTTGGTGAACTAAGGCCAAGCACTTCCAATAGTCCCTACATCTATGCATACAATGTTTTAACTTTTGCTTAAGGACAAGCAAAACCTTAATTGTGGGGGAGTTTGATAAGTGCTTGTGCGATAAGAATGTGAAGCGTTCTTTCCTTATGATGAGCATTACTTTTGTCAGGTTTCATCTCTAATACATGTGTATTTATGTACTTTTTGCAGGTTGGGTTGTGAGGCCGATTATTTGTGAAAGAAGCCATTGTAGATCCTTTTACGCATTATTAGCAGGAGATTTTGAGAAGGCTCAAACTCGGAGACATGAGTCGGGTTTAGAATGATAGAATGTGTGCCAACCTCCTTGTATTCGAGCTAAGGCAATGATTCGGAGGGGCATGAAGTCAGTTACATCCTAGTATTCTGGCTTGTGCATATTTAGCAAGATCTCCACCAACGTGACCGTTTATTGAAGAACCAAGACGATCTACTGTAGCAATCATTTAGCAAATACTGTAGCAGGTACTGTTCACAGCCAGACAAAGAAGGAGCAAAACAGCCCCGATTTCAACATTCGTTTCTCCATATTTTCCCCAACTTGAGAGAGGGTTGCGGCTATGGTTTTGAGAGGTATTGGCTAGGGATTTGGAGAGGTTCTACACCTCCGACATTGTCATCTCTTTGGAAGAAGGTTGGTAAGAGAACCTTTGTCGGATTGATTCAGCGAGGCGTATCTTATACCGGACAAGGGGATCTTGCGACAAGTAGAGGACTCTCCACAAGACCATCACCATGACTATCGAGGGGGGTTTCATATGGATTGTTTTCTTTTACATTTGATTCCATTATCATTTGTATTGTGCTCCATGGATAGCTAAACCCTTAGTGGGTACTTGGGTATTTGTGACCCCTAGGATGTATTAGTTTCATTGAATCTTTTTATTATGCTTTCAATTAATTGATGTTATTGTGAGTTCCAATCTTGAATGTTTGAATACTCCCTTAGAGTGACACTAGGGTTGAGAGTTCATGTGGTAACCCTTGTGAGTGAGTGAGTGAGTGACACACCCTTGTGGTAGTAGCTTTACACATCCTCTAAGGTAGCCCTTTCCAAAGCAGCCGCTAAGGTGGCTTTCACACTTTCGAGGTGGTAGCTCTTTCTACCAGAGTGGTAGCTTTCACTTATCCTATGAGATAGCTCTTTCTCTCATTATTGCATAACTAGTATCCGACTTATGAGAGTAGCTTCATACTTCATAGGTGGTAGCTCTTTCCACCCAACAAGCACAAATAAACAATTAAACTATTTTGTTCCTTCTTTCCATTTTTTTTCAGAATTAACACAAGAAACAACTATAACTAGTCCCTTATACATCAAACAAGAGTTTCCAAAAGAGTTCAAAGAGTGAGTAGTGCAACAAGTGTCAATCGGACAAAAATTCCTAGAAATTCAAGCAAAAACTAGAGCATGAAAATATTCAATGTTAAAAATTCTCCTAAACTCAAGAATACAATCAATGCCACTAAGGTGAACCGCCATTGGCGATGTGAGCATGTATATCAATCAAAACTAGCATAAAAGAGATGCGTGCACTATGAAACTCCCTCCCCCACACACACTTTAAGTTGTACATTGTCCCCAATGTACACATGCAAGCTCATTCATAATGTAAATCAATTAAATTCTGATGTGGGAGAAGTAATCAAAACAATATTCCCCTGACTCCTAGTATTGCATTTGATGGAGCTAAGTCCTTGGGAGTGTTGCTCCAATGGGTTGTGAAGCTCACATGGCCAAGTGCCGAAACACCTTGGCGGTGCCCATGACAAAGTCTTAATTCCCATGATGACAAGACCATCTGCAAGCATACACGAAGGGGTTCAGTGAAGCTCAATAAAAATAAAATAACTCGAGTATATAAAAGATGAAGCAATGAATACAACTCGAGATAGCGAAATAAAAGATAAACTCAGAAGGGGATTCTTTTCTGAGTGTACAAGTCCAATATAAAATGCGGAGGTAAAAGAAATGAAAAGTAAAGTAAAATATAAACTCAAGTGTTGATGTCATGCTCTGGATCTACTGCTGATGCTGCTGGTGATGAAGTACGTGGTGGGTCAACTGGTGCCGGAATAGGGGATGGAGGTGTCGGAGAAGCCGAGGGGGCCTGATAAGTCCTCGGTCGCAGGATGAACGTCTCGCTCTAAGATCTGTTATAATGTATCAAAATGTGCCATGAACTGCATATACTGTACAGTCTGTACAGCCCTAATTTCGACAATCTCTACCCGAGCCTCTACTACCTCTGTCTGTATCACCCCCACAGTGCTCTCGAGGCTCTCAAAGTGATCCTGGGCTCGAGATGGTGAAAACATGCGCACTGGGGTGGGTCCTCTGTTACCGGAGGTACCATCTCTGTTTGATCTTCATCTAGCTATGACTCTAATGCTGCTGGAGACCCCTCTATGGCGGTTTCATTGGGTACAAGAGGCTCTGATGGGGACATATTCAGCACATAAACACCACCCAGATATTTCCTGATCATATCCATGAGTCTCATTGTTTCTAGCCCGAGCGATGCTGGTACTATTGTTTTCTCGGCCCCTCTGATCTTATCTCGTAAACCCATCCCTAAGATGAGTCTAGTAATGTTTGGGCCCGAGAAAATGACACCAAGTCTAGGATACTATCCTTGGTGCTTCAGATACTCTGCTAAGATGTATCCCAAATGAATCGGCCCGTTTCATACCATAGAGTATAAATATGGAAGTTCCTACTTGCTTAGGACTCCTGTACTGTCGCCGCCACCATTCATTAACCTACTCAAGATGGTGTGAAGTTATCTGTAACTAGGTCGAGAAAGGCATGAAGCCTTAGACACTCCTAGTTCATATCGTCCTTTACCACATAGTATTTTATATGCTTTCTGGGGAGTTAAGCCTCCTGAAATGTCAATTGGTAGATCTTCATACTCCTCCATCTTAGTAAACCCCTCGTCATATAAACCAAGCATAACAGAGAACTGCATGATGCTCATACTGTGATGCTGCCCAAAAGCTCAAAACTGAATGGCGTCGACTCTATTGAAATGAGCATAAGAGCGGTCAAACTCAAATGAAGCGAGCACCTCTAATGTGAGTAGGTGGATAGCAGGTTCACGAATAATCAACAGCTAGTGCCAACTACCAACAGATAGTAACTCCTCGACCTCATGAGCCATGTCATGTGCTAACTTTACCTCCCTAAGGGAGCTCAAATTTGGGATTCGTGTCTGACCGAACTTAAGCTTCGGTGGTCTCTCAAATCGAGCTTGATGTTCGGGAAGTGTAAATTCCATGCTTTCTGGTTTAGGAGTAGGCTCTCTAGGACGCTTACCAACTACCTTCTTCAATGTTGGAGCCATACCTGCATGTATTGAAAAGGAATAGATCAAAATCATTCATAATACAGGAATCCACACGGTCGTGTGGGAATTCCACAGGACCATGTGGATTCACGGGGCTTGAAAACCACATGGCCCTTTGTGGCAAAATCAACGAATACATCTTTTCCTCTATTCTAGAGCTCATTAAAAACATATCACAGTCATCTTAGCATGAAAGTGAGGCGCATTCACCAGGTTAATCAAAGAAAAATTGAATAGAATCGACTTAGGGTAGCGACAAGATAAAACAAGGATTTACCGATGAGATAAAGATAAAACCCCTAAAATCGGTGAGAAGCTCAAACAATCAACGTAAAATAGACAGCAGGAGCTAGGGAGAAGGTCGAAGAATGTTTCCTGAGTGTTCGGAGGTCAGTTAATGAGTAAAGCTTTAACGGTTTATAAAGAGGAAACACAGCTCTCTAATACCTTCAAAAACCACACGGGCATGTGGTATTTTACACGCGCGTGTGCCTCCGCCTGAGAAATTCACAGGGCAGACGCACGCCCTTGTGCACTCTCGGGAAATACTCAATCTCTATGAACGGAGCCATACGGGCGTGTGGGAAATACCCATGCCCGTGTGCCTGACCCACAAGGGCAGTCCACGCCCCTGTGGCATATCTGCTAAGTGTTCCGTACGCCCGTGCGGAAATTTCGAACGGGTGTGGACATTCATAGGCCCAACTCACAAGGGCAAGCGTACACCACTATGTCTTCTCGGGATGGAGACAGTTCCTCTATAGAGATTCGCACGGGGTGAGTCCAATGGATGGAGACAGTTCCTCTATACCCACGCCCTTGCGATTTTCACAAGGTCGCCCACAGGGGTGAGTCCACGCCCTTGTGTGCTGTCGGGATAATCTACCAATCTCTGCAGGAATTCACATGCCCGTGCAGAAATTACCCATGGGTGTGCGAGAATCGCATGGTCGTTCACAGTGCCAAATCCACGCCCCTGTGCCTTCTCTGGATGAGCTCGCAATGCAAATTCACGGACATGCGGAAATATCACACGCGTTGTTCATTTTCTCTGGATGACTTAGAAAATTCTACAAGCTCTGTAGAAAATTTCTTAACATGTTTACACACTCAGAGCCTGCCTTAATTTGCAAATTTTACCAGTGAAAATCATGAGAAATAGTTCAAATGACCCAACTTCGCCAAATCCACGCGAAAACACATGATGACAACTCAAAACCCACAATAAAATCGCAGCACAAGTATATAAAAATCAAGACAACAAGACTCAACAATTTATTCAAGCAAACACTAAACTACCAATTTAAGAAAACAGTAAACACTTTGGTTGCCTCCCAAGAAGCGTTTGTTTAACGTCACTTAGCTTGATGTACCTTGTCTTACCTCACGGGAGTTTATGAAAGAAAAATACTTCCTTGTCGTCATTACCGACCTCTCATCCGTAGTATAGTTTCAACATGTGTCCATTCACCTTAAGTGTACCCTTGTCCGGATGGGTGATCTTAATAGCTCCATGAGGTGAAACTTTAGTTACCGTATAAGGACCAAACCATCTAGACTTCAGCTTTCCCGGGAATAACCGTAAATGAGAATTGATTAGTAACACATGATCGCCCACACTGAACTCTTTCAGATTCTTGATATGCTTGTCATGCCATTTCCGAATTCTTTCCTTATAAATTCTAGCATTCTCATATGCTTTCATTCGCCATTCATCTAGTTCGTTGAGATGTAACATTCTTTGTTCCCCTGACTTGCTTAAAACAAAATTCATAGCCTTAATTGCCCAATATGCTTTATGCTCTAACTCCACAGGTAAATGACAGGATTTTCCATACACCAAATTATAGGGACTAGTCACTATCGGGGTTTTGTACGCTGCTCTATAAGCCCAAAGTGTGTCATCTAACTGTTCAGACCAATCCCGCTTCCCTTGTTCCACGGACTTAGTTAAAATCCTCTTGACCTCCCTATTTGTAACTTCCACTTTCCACTCATTTGCTGGTGATAGGGGGTAGCAAGACGATGATGTACTCCATAGCGCTTCAATACTTTCGCAAGTTGTGTGTTACAAAAATGGGTTCCTCGATCGCTAATGATGATTAGTGGAGTCCCAAATCGTGTGAAGAGCCTCTTTAGAAATTTCACCACAGTTCTTGCACTATTAGTTGGAAGAGCTTGAGCCTCCACCCATTTAGAAACGTAGTTGATAAGTGCTTGTGCGATATGAATGTGAAGCGTTCATTCCTTATGTTGAGCATTACGTTTCTCAGGTTTTTACATTAATATGTATGTTTTTATGTTATTTTTATACAGGTAGGGTTGTGAGGCCAAGTATGAAGGAAATAGGCCAATGTGGATCATAATGCACCTATTTTGGAGGAGATCTTGCTAAGGTTCAAACGCGAAGATATAGGTCAGGTGTGAGATGCTGGAGTGTGTGCCAACTTCCTCGTATTCGAATGAGCACATTCATTTGGAGGGGCACAAAGGCAATCACACTCGAACATTCTGATTTATGCATATAAGAACAAGAGATCCACCAACGTGCACATCATTGAAGAGGCAAGTGATTCACGACGTAAATGTGTGCCCGTTTGCGTTACCCCAATGAAAGTATGAAATCAGAGAAACAGAGAATCCACACGGGCGTGTGGAAATTGTCCACGCCCGTGTGGAAATTCCACAGGGGCGTGTGACATCATACACGCCCGTGTAGTTGCCCGATTCTAGCCCTATTTAAAGCCGATTTCAGCCCCGATTTTGGTATTCTTTTCTCCATCTTTTCCCCAACCTGTGAGAGGACTTCGGCTAGGGTTTCGACGGGGTATTGGCCAAGGATTTGGAGAAGTTCTATGGCTATGACATCGTGATTCCATTAGGAAGAAGGTTGGTAGGGGAGCTTCGATCGAGGCGTATCCTATACTAGATGAAGGAATCTTTGGACGACGAGTAGAGGACTCTCCACAAGACCATCGACACGACCATCGAGGGGGTTTCTTTATGGATTCATTGCTTTTACATTTGATTTCTTTGATTGTATTAAGCTCCATGGAGAGCTAAACCCCTAGTGGGTAATTGGATGATTGTGAACCCTAGGATGTATTCGTTTCATTGAACTTCTTTATTATGCTTTCAATAAATTGATGTTTATTGTGAGTTCCAACCTTGAATGCTTGATTGTATGAACATTTCCCCTAGAGTGACACTAGGGTTGAGAGTTCTTGTTGGTAACCTTTTGAGTGAGTGACACACCACGAGCGTTAGACAAAGCTAGGTTGGAGACGGTTGAGAGGGTGAGTCGAGAGGTATAGGAGCGTCCCCTTTCCCCTCCGGCGTGATAGATTATACCTCCGTTCCTTGTGTTCTTTGCGGTCATAATAGAGTGAGTGGTCTAAGGTATGAACCTCCGCTGGGGCCTAGTATCTAGGGCTTAATTGTGGCTAGGGACCTTCCTCCTGGACCAAAGGGTTTGGTCTATATTTAGGAAGAGATTTATCACTTGGAATCCCTAGAGTTCATTGCAACTCTATGTGAGTGCGAGGTGTTGAGATTGTTAGATTTCTCCTCCGGGACATGTATAGAGTTAGGCATAGTTGACCTTAGATTTGGGACTATGTAAGTAAGGATTTCCACGACTCACCATTGCATTGATTAGGAAGCATAATAGAGAGTTCTTGTACTTGAAGCGATTATCCTAGGTGAAGCATTATCCGAGTACCCCATCTTTATCGATTGCCTTACCCACTTCTTACTTTTGCTCTTTCACTTGTTGATTGTATTGTTGAGAATTGAATCAATTTCACACCTATCACAATTGATCTTCCACATAACTAAGAATCAAATTAAGTATTTTCACTCCCTACTCCCTGTGGATTCGACCCCGCTCACCCGGGATTATTACTTCGACAAGCCCGTGCACTTGCGGGATATAAGCAAGGGAACTTGTCAAGTTTTTGGTGTCGCAGCCGGGGAGTAGGCGTTTATAGATACTTTGCACTTTGTTTTCTTAGCTATTTACCCTTCATTCTATTTCATATCTTCTTATTCTATCGGCATTCTGATTTTCTTTTTCTTTACTTTTGGTGCAGCTCCAGGTTATGACCCGAGGGAATCCATCAATATTGATTGAAGGAGACCTTGAGCTTGAATGTACACTTCGAAGGAAAGGGAAAGAACCTGTACAAGAACAGCGTAATCCAGCTGATTTGGATATAGAAGAATCTGACAACATGGCAGAACAAAATGAGCAACAACGGACACTATCCGATTATGCCATACCTTCAGTGTTGGGGACACAATCGAGTATTGTGCGTCCCCCAATTACAGCTCAGAATTTTGAGCTAAAACCGGCATTCATCCATATGCTGCAGCAGTCCGCACAATTCAACGGTTTGGCCGATGAGGATCCAAATAGTCACATAGAGAGCTTCCTCGAGGTGTGTGACATGCTGAAGATAAACGGTGTGACGGATGATGCAATCAAATTGAGAGCCTTCCCATTTTCCTAAAAGGGGAAAGCAAAGCAGTGGCTACACTCATTACCTAGGGCATCAATCACTACATGGGAGGAGATGGTAGAAGCTTTTCTAGCCCATTATTTCCCTCCCGGAAAATCAGCAAAGCTTAGGAATGAGATCTCATCCTTTATGCAGTTGGAATTGGAGTCTCTATTTGAGTCATGGGAAAGGTTCAAGGAACTCCTGCGCCAGTGTCCGCAACACGGATTCCCGGAGTGGATGATTGTTCAAACTTTCTACAATGGTTTGAACCCGAGTACAAGGTAACTCTTGGATGCGGCGGCAGGAGGTACCTTAGGTAGCAAGACCCCGACGAGGCTCGCTCAATTGATTGAGGAAATGGGGTTAAATAGCTACCGGTGGAATGCTGAGAGAAGAAAAAAAGGTGGCCGGTCTCCATGAAATTGATGCGGTAACTTCATTGGCGGCCCAAGTGGAGAGTTTTAGTAAGAAGCTAGATCTTATAGCTTCGAATAGAGTGGCGGCCGTGACCAATTGCACCGGTTGTGGTGGAGGACATGCTCCCTCCGATTGCCCAATTGTCATTGGTGATGTTTCTTCAGTTGAGAATGTCGACTTTGTAGGTAATGGAATGAGACCTCAAGGGAATCCATACAACAACACTTACAATTCAGGTTGGAAGAATCATCCCAACTTTTCATGGAGTAATCAAGGACCACAGAAGACCATGGGGCCATCGGGGTTCCAACAATAGCAACAAGCCCCTCAAGTGGAAAACAGAATTTCAGGTTTGGAAACCCGAATGACGGATTTGGTGAAGCATTTGGCTAGATTTGTTCAATCAGCAAATACAAGATTTGAATCAGTCGAGGCTACACTTTCGCAATCACACCGCCTCCTTGCATAACCTTGAAAAATCAAGTGGGGCAAATTGCGAAATCTCTTTCCGAAAGGCCACATGGAAGTTTACCAAGCAACACGGAAACCAACCCGAGAGAACATGTGAAGGTGATCGCTTTGATAAGCGTTCGTGATGTTGAAGGGCGGCTTCCGAGTGAAAAGCCGAAAGAACACGCACCCGAGGTCGTAGAGGTTGAGAAGGAAGCAAACAAAGAGAAAGAGGTGGCATCCCCATCTTTCAAGCCAAGAATCCCTTATCCCTCTAGATTGAAGAATGACCAAGGGGATGACCAGTGTAAGAAGTTCTTGAGTTTGTTCAAGCAACTCCACATCAACATTCCTTTTGTTGAGGCTTTGGCTCAAATGCCTAAGTATGCGAAGTTCCTGAAAGACCTATTGACCAACAAGAGGAAATTGGAGGAGAGTGCTTCAGTGGTGCTTGATGCTTCATGCTCGGTGGTGTTACAAAAGAACATGCTGAACAAGAAGAAAGACCCGGGAAGCTTCATTATTCCGTGTAACATCGGCAACTTAGGTGAGGAAATGGCATTAACGGATTCGGGGGAAAGTATCAACGTCATGCCATATACTTTCTTCCAAAATCTAGGCTTGGGTGAGCCTAGGCCTACTCGAATGACTTTATAATTGGCGGACCGAACGGTACGACATCCGAGAGGCATCATTGAAGACGTACTTGTCAAGGTGGACAAGTATATTTTTCTGGTTGACTTTGTAGTGCTAGATGTTGATGAGGATGCAGATGTACCCTTGATACTTGGGAGACCATTCTTGCAGACTTCCAAAGCATTGATTGACATGGACTGCGGAGAGCTCACGTTGAGAGTCGGAGACGATAAGCTCACTTACCACCTTGGTGAAGCCATGCGGCATTCTCTCAATTTTGATGATACTTTGTATTTTCTAGACACTACTGATGAAATTGTTGATGAATATATACAGGAAATGTTCAACCCAGATCCGTATGAAGGATTGTTCGACCAAGAGGTGAGCAATGAAGAAGTACTGATGCTTGGTTCGACCGGAGAGGAAACATCTACCCCGGGAATCTTGAAGAAGGTGCTCCGGAAAATGAAGAAGGCTCGAAGACGCCACCGAAAACATCCCAAGACAGTTGGAGACGTACATGAGCCAAGGGAGTTGGATCAACAATTGCTAGGTGGTCCGAAGCCCGATAGTACACCCTCTACCCTCAATAGACTTTGCTCATCATGCTTTCAAGTTATGGGTAAGAGGGCAACCTTCATTCATGAACCCCCGTGAGGTAAGAAAGATACGTCAAGCTTTGTGACGTTAAACAAGCACTTCTTGGGAGGCAACCCAAGTGTTTACTGTTTTCATAATTTTAGTTTAGTTTGTTTGCATGAATAAATTGTTAAGTGTTGGTGTCTCAATTTTTAAGTGCTTGTGCTTCGATTTTATTGTGGGTTTTTAAAAGAATTCATTGTATGTTTTGTTGAGAATTGGCGAAGTTGGTCGTTTGAGTTCTATTTTGTGTTTTTATCTGGTATACCTTACACGATAGGTCAGGCTCTGAGTGTGTAAACATGTTCAGACTAGTTCTGCAGAGCCTGCATGTTTTTCTAAGTCATCCAGAGAAAACACACGGGCGTGTGGAAATTCCACACGCCCGTGGGGGTGTACTGTAAACTCTTCCAGAGAGGGCACAGGGGCATGCGGCTGCCCCTGTGGACGACCATGCGACTGGCGCACGCTCGTGGGTAATTTCCACACGGGCGTGTGCCTTCCTGCAGAGTTGGGCAGATTTTTCCCGAAACCACACAGGGGCGTGGACTCACCCCTGTGGGTGACCTCGTGAACCACACACGGGCATGGATCATTTCTGCACGCCCGTGCGAATCTCTGCAGGTTGCTTTCTCCATCCCGAGAAAACACAGGGGCGTGCGGCAGCCCCCTGTGAGTTCGGCATGTAAATGTCCACGCCCATGCGGAAATTCCGCACAGGCGTGTATAATTTTTCTCGGATATCCAGTAAGGCCACAGGGGCGTGCGTCAGCCCCTTTGAACTTGTTATTTGCGAGCCCACGGGCGTGGATGACTCCCGCACGCCCGTGTGGTTCCTCAGGTTTTAAAGGACTATCAGCTCTCCTAATACAAGAGTCACACCCTTCTCCTCAAATAACCCTAAAACACCCAAAGAGCATTTTTTCTGACATTCTTGTCCCCTGCTACTGTCGTCTTCGAGTCGATTGATAGAGCATTGTGTGGATTGTAGGAGTGTTTACGTGCAGTTCATTGGTAAGCCTTGATTTCCTCTCGTCTTTGATTTTGTTTGATTCTAACTAATTGTCTGCGATTGAAATGGTTAATATGCATCATTTTCTTGCTAAAACTGATTATAATTTGTTTCTAAGACGATATGGAAGTGGAATAGAGAGGTGGCATGGAGATTGTCTACAAGGGGCGTGCGGTTTCCACGCCCCGTGGAAGCGCACGGGCGTGCGGAATTTCCGCACGACCGTGTGTTTTCATTTTTCTGCAGTCTGAATGGGCCTGATGGATTTTCCTTTTCTAATACATGCAGGCATGGCTACCAAATCAAAGAAAATAGTTGCTAAGCGGCCTTGAAAGCTTGCCCCTGAATCAGAAGTTATGGGATTCACACTACCGGCGCATCAAGCTCGATTTGAGCGGTTAGAGAAGCTTAAGTTTGGTCAAACGCGAATCCCAGATATTGAGTTACTCAGGAAGGTACAACTAGCAGATGATATGGCTGACGAGGTCGAGAAATTATTATCGGTCGGTAAGTGGCACAAGTTACTGAACATTCCTGACCCTGCTATCCGCACACCTACATTGGAGGTGCTTGCTTCATTTGAGTTTGACCGCTCTTATGCTCATTTTGATAGTGTCAACACGATTCAGTTTAGAGCTTTTGGGTAGCATTATAGTATGAGTGTCATACAGTTTTCCACTATACTTGATCTATATGATGACGAATATACTGAAACTGAGGAGTATGAGAACCTTACAATAGACATGACGGGTTTATCTCCCATTAAGGCGTATTCATTATTATGTGGAAAGGGGCGTTATGAACCAGGGAGTGTCTAAGGCTTCATGTTTATCTCGACCTAGTTACAGATATCTTCACGCCATCATAAGCAGGTCGATAGAATGGGCGTGGTGATAGTACGGGAGTCATCAACAAGCAAGAGCTTACATGCTTGTACTCCATGGTCCGGAACGAACCGGTCCATCTAGGACACATTTTAGTAGAGTATTTGAAGCATCAAGGACAATATCCTCGATAGGGTGTCATTTTCTCGGGTCCATATATTACGAGACTCATTGTGGGGATGGGTTTGCGAGACAAAAATCAGTGAACCGAGAAAGCGATAATACCGAGCACCACTTGGGTTAGAGACCATGAGGCTCATGGGGTTGACTCGAAAAATATTCAAATGGTGTCTATGTCTTTGAACATACCATTCGAAGATGAAGCTGGGGCATCTCAGTCTGCCCCTGAGCTACAACCAACACCGATGGAGGCCGAAACACCTCCTGCAGCAGTGGAACCACCCCCCATGCGTACAAATCCACCATCTCAAGCCCATGATCATTTTGAAAGGCTCGAGAGCGCCATGGGAGTGGTACGGACAGAGGTGGCTGAAGCTCGAGCAGAGATCGCCGAGATTAGGGCTACGCAGGCCACTCAGTACATAGAGTTCATGGCACGTTTCGACATACTACAGCAGATCCTAGAGCGAGACGCTGCCTCATCATTTGTCCTACAGCCGAGGACTCTTCAGGCATCATCAGTACCTCCAGCTCCTCCATCCTCGACCCCAGCACCAGAGGACCCACTATATGCTTCCACTTCAGCAGCAGCAGCAGCGGAGACCGAGAGCGACTTCGACACTTAACCTTTCTTTTACTTTCATGCATTTTACTTTATCTTATTTTCTAGTATTTAGACTTGTTCACTTAGAAAGGATTTTTCCTTCTGAGTTTCTGTTATTTTACATTATCGAGTTGTATTCATTGCTTCATCTTTTATACACTCGAGTTATTTTTGTTTTTCTTGAGCTTCACTGAATCCCCTCGTGTGTGCGTGCAGATGGTCTTGTCTTCTTTGAAATTGAGACTTAGTCATGGGTACGGCCAAGGTGCTTTGGCACTTGGCCGTGCGAGCTTTACAACCCGTTGGAACACTACTCCCAATGAATTAGCTTCATCAAACGCAACACTAGGAGTCAGGGGAGTATTATTTTGATTGCTTCTCCCACATCTATTTTTGAATGATATATTTTGAGTGAGCTTGCATGTGTACATTGAGGACAATGTACAACTTAAGTGTGGGGGGGTGTTTAATAATGCGCACATCTTTTCTATTGTTCTTGATTGATATATGCTCACATAGCCAATGGCGGTTCACCGTAGTTGCAATGATTGTATTCTTAAGTCTAGGAGAATTGTTAACATTGAATATTTTCATACTCTAGTTCTTGCTTGAATTTTTAGGTATTTTTGCCCGATTTACACTTAGTGCACTACTCACGCTTTGAACTCTATTGGAAACTCATGTTCGATGTTAAAGGGACTAGTTATAGTTGTTTCTTGTGTTAAATTCAAAAAAAAAAAAAACAAAAGAGAGAAAATGAAAAGAAAGAACAAAATAGTTTTATTGTTTAGTTGTGCTATTGGGTGGAAAGAGCTACCACCTATGAAGTATGAAGCTAATCTCATAAGTCGGATACTAGTTACGCCCTAATGAGAGAAAGAGCTATCTCATGGGATGAGTTAAAGCTACCACCCCGGTAGAAAGAGCTACCACCTCGAAAGTGTGAAAGCCACCTTAGCGGCCGCTTGGGAAAGGGCTACCTTAGAGAATGTGTGAAGCTACTACCGTTTTTGAAATGTTCATTGTTTTCTTGTTGTAGATAAATAAGTCCCTTGTACTTAGAACTTTGAGGAGTATACCTTGGGTTGTTTTGAGTGTTCACACACATACACGAAATTCGGGTTTGTTGTCCTTTTTGATTCAAATTTTTAGCTAGAGCATTGATTTTTCGTATTTAGTGTTGAAATTTTCCTTACTTGTAGAATACTTTCTTTGTATACCTTGGTGAACCTAAGGCCAAGCACTTTCAATATTTTCTTCCTCAATGCATAAAATGTTTTAATGTTTGCTTGAGGACAAGCAAAAGCTTAAGTGTGGGGGAGTTTGATAAGTGCTTGTGCGATATGAATGTGAAGCGTTCATTCCTTATGTTGAGCATTACTTTTCTTAGGTTTTTACATTAATATGTGTGTTTTAATGTTACTTTTATGCAGGTAGGGTTGTGAGGCCGAGTATGAAGGAAATAGGCCAATGTGGATCATAATGCACCTATTTTGGAGGAGATATTGCTAAGGTTCAAACGCGAAGACATAGGTTAGGTGTGAGATGCTAGAGTGTGTGCCAACCTCCTCGTATTCGAATGAGCACATTCATTTGGAGGGGCACAAAGGCAGTCACACTCGAACATTCTGATTTATGCATATAAGAACAAGAGATCCACCAATATGCACATCATTGAAGAGGAAAGTGATTCACGACGTAAACGTGTGCCCGTTTGCGTTACCCCAATGAAAGTATGGAATTCGGGAGTATTTCCGGCATAGATCGTATGCTGAGCCCGAGCGAGAAATCGGAGAAAGCGAGAGAATCCACAGGCGTGTGGAAATTGTTTACACCCGTTTGGAAATTCCACGGGGAGCGTGTGACATCATACTACGCCCGTGCGATCGCCCGATTCGACCCTATTTAAAAGCTGATTTCAGCCCCGATTTTGGTATTCTTTTTCTCCATCTTTTTCCCCAACTTGTGAGAGGACTTGGCTAGGGTTTCGAGGGGTATTGGCCAAGGATTTTGGAGAAGTTCTACGGCTCCGACATCGTGATTCCATTAGAAAGAAGGTTGGTAGGGGAGCTTGATCGGGCGTATCCTATCACGGGACGAAGGAATCTTTGGACTGACGAGTAGAGGACTCTCCACAAGACCATCGACACGACCATCGAGGGGGTTTCTTTATGGATTCATTGCTTTTACATTCGATTTCTTTGATTGTATTAAGCTTCATGGAGACCAAAAACCCTAGTGGGTACTTGGATGATTGTGAACTCTAGGATGTATTCGTTTTATTGAACTTCTTTATTATGCTTTCAATAAATTGATGTTTATTGTGAGTTCCAACCTTGAATGCTTGATTGTATGAACATTTCCCCTAGAGTGACACTAGGGTTGAGAGTTCTTGTTGCTAACCTTGTGAGTGAGTGACACACCACGAGCGTTAGACAAAGCTAAGTTGGAGAGGGTTGAGAGGGTGAGTAGAGAGGTACAGGAGCGTCCCCTTTCCCCTCCGGCGTGATAGATTCTACCTCCGTTCCTTGAGTTCTTTGCGGCCATAATAGAGTGAGTGGTCTAAGGGATGAACCTCCGCTGGGGCCTAGTTGCGCGTACAATGGAGTGAAGCGTTGAGAGGATCTTAGTATCTAGGGCTTAATTGTGGCTAGGGACCTTCCGCCTGGACCAAAGGCTTAGGTCTATATTTAGGAAGAGATTTATCACTTGGAATCCCTAGAGTTCATTGCAACTCTATGCGAGTGCGAGGTGTTGAGATTGTTCGATTTCTCCTCCGGACATGTATAGAGTTAGGCATAGTTGACCTTAGATTTGGGACTATGTATGTAAGTATTTCCATGACTCACCATTGCATTGATTAGGAAGCATAATAGAGAGTTCTTGCACTTGAAGCGATTATCCTAGGTGAAGCATTATCCGAGTACCCCATCTTTATCGATTGCCTTACCCTCTTCTTACTTTTGCTCTTTCACTTGTTGATTTTATTGTTGAGAATTAAATCAATTTCACACCTATCACAATTGATCTTCCACAAAGCTAAGAATCAAATTAAGTATTTTCACTCCCTACTCCCTGTGGATTCGACGCCGCTCACCCGGGATTATTAGTTCGACAAGCCCGTGCACTTGCGGGATATAAGCAAGGGGAACTTGTCAGTAGTCAACTGCCATCAAAATATATTGATTACCATTAGACTTCGGGAATGGTCCCATGAAGTCAATTCCCCAAACATCGAACACCTCACAGAACTGCATCGAATTCTGAGGCATTTCATCCCTTCGCTGTAGGTTTCCAACCCTCTGACAACTATCACAACGAAGAACCAACTGATGAACATCCTGGAATAAAATTGGCCAATAGAAACTAGTGGCCAAAACTTTCTCAGTAGTTCTACTCGAAGTATAATGCCCTCCAACAGGACCCAAATGACAATGCACAATAATGGTCCAACCTTCCTTCCTAGAAACACATCTGCGAACCACATGATCTGCACAAATACGGAATACGTAGGATCATCCCAAAAATAGTTCTTCAAATCACTGAAAAACTTTTTCTTTTGTTAAAAACTGAGGCCTTGCTTCAGTACCTTTCCTGATAAATAATTTTCAAAATCTGCGAACCATGGAGTATCTTTTGACGCTGATTCCTGTACTGCATATAGATATTCCTTAGGGAAGAAATCATTGATTTCCTTGCTTGTCGGTTCTTGCCCCTCAAAACATTCTAATCTTGAAAGATGATCTGCAACCACATTTTCGGTTCCCCACTAATCTTTTATTTCTATATCAAATTCTTGTAACAATAAGATCCAGAGAATTAATCTTGGCTTTGCGTCGGAATTGTTCATGAGATAATGGAGAGCCGAGGGATTAGTAAATACTGTAACCCTAGATAAAATGAGGTATTGCCTGACTTGTGAAAAGCAAACACCACTGCTAACAACTCCTTTTCAGTGGTTGTATAATTCTCTTGGGCACTTGTGAGAGTCTTGCTAGCATAATAAATAGGTCAAAACTGCTTGTCTTTCCTTTGTCCCAAAACTGCTCCCACAGCGTAATCACTTGCGTTACACATGAGCTCAAAGGGTTCATTCCAATCTGGTATAGCCAAAATTGGTGCTTGCACTAATCACTCCTTCAACTAATTGAACGCACTCAGACAGTTATCCCTAAAATCAAAAGGAGCATCTTTTTCCAGGAGTTTGGTCAAAGGTTACGTGATCTTCGAAAAGTCCTTGATAAACCTTCTGTAAAAACCTGCATGCCCCAAGAAATTGTGGATCCCTTTAACATTTTAGGTGGAGGAATTTTTTCAATGACCTCAATCTTTGCCCTATCCACCTTCATACTTGCTTGGGAAATCTTATGTCCAAGGACAATGCCTTCTTGGACCATAAAATGACATTTCTCCTAATTGAAGACGAGATTTGTTTCTTCTTATCTCACTAGCACTTTTTCCAAATTTTTCAAACATATGTCGAAAGAGTCCCCAAATACTGAAAAATCATCCAGGAACACCTCCATAATATCTTCCAAAAGATCATTAAAAATGGTCGTCATACAGCCCTAAAATGTTGCGGAGCATTACACAACCAAAAAGGCATTCTTCTATAAGCAAAATTGCCGTAAGGGCAAGTAAATGTTGTCTTCTCCTGAACTTTTGGAGCTATGGGGATTTGAAAAGATCATGACATGCCATCAAGGAAGCAATAGAATTGATGCCCTACCAATCGTTCCAGCATCTGATCGATAAATGGTAATGGTAAATGATCTTTTCGAGTGGCATCATTTAATCTTCTATAATCAATGCAGACTCGCCATCCTGTAACCGTTCTGGTTGGAATCAATTCATTCTTTTCATTTTTCACCACTGTTATTCCCCCCATTTTTTGGAACCACTTGAGTTGGACTAACCCATGCACTATCGGATATAGGGTAGATAATCCCTTGACAAGGTCCCCTTGCGTATATCCCGTAAGTGCACGGGTTTGTCGAAGTAATAATCCCGGGTGAGCGAGTATCGAATCCACAGGGAGTAGGGAATAAAAATACTTAATTTGATTCTTAGCTATGTAAAAGATCAATGATGATGACCGTGATAATGATTCAATTCTCAATAGTAAAAGCAACAAGTAAGAGAGCAAAAGTAAAGAAGGGGGGTAAGGCAATCGATAAAGATGGGGTACTCGGATAATGCTCCGCCTAGGATAATTGTTTCAAGTGCAAAAACCCTCTATTATGCTTCCTAATCAATGCAATGGTGAGTCGTGGAAATTCTTAATTACATAGTCCCAAATCTAAGGTCAACTATGCCTAACTCTATACATGTCCCGGAGGAGAAATCGAACAATCTCAACACCTCGCACTCGCATAGAGTTGCAATGAGCTCTAGGGATTCCAAGTGATAAATTTCTTCCTAATTATAGACCTAACCCTTTGGTCCAGGTGGAAGGTCCCTAACCACAATTGAGCCCTAGATACTAAGATCACCTCAACGCTTCACTCCGTTGCCGCGCAACTAAGCCCAGATGAAGTCCATCCCTTAGACCATTCACTCTATTATGGCGCAAAGAAGTCGAGAGCGGAGGTAGAATCTATCACTGTTGGAGGGGAAAGCGGAGGGCGCTCCTGTACCTCTCGACTCACCCTCTCAACCCTCTCCAACCTAGCTTTGTCTAGCAGCTCGTGGTGTGTCACTCACTCACAAAGTTACCAACAAGAACTCTCAACCCTAGTGTCACTCTAGGGGGAAATGTTCATATAATCAAGCATTCAAGGTTGGAACTCACAATAAACATCAATTTATTGAAAGCATAATAAAGAGGTTCAAAGAAACAAATACATCCTAGGGTTCACAATACCCGAAAGTACCCCATGGAGCTAAGTACAATAAAAAGAAATAGAATGTAAAAAGCAATGAATCCATAAAAGAAACCCCCTCGATAGTCGTGTCAATGGTCTTGTGGAAAGTCCTCTGCCTAAAGTCGTCCAAGGATTCCCTCATCCCGAGTATAGGATACGCCTCGACGGAAGCTCCTCTACCAACCTTCTTCCTAAGGAATGGCAATGTCGGAGCCATAGAACCTCTCCAAAACCTTGGCCAATATCCCTCAAAACCCTAGCCAGAAAGCCCTCTCTCAAGTTGGGGAAAAGATGGAGAAACGAATACTAAAATCTGGGCTGATTCGGCTTTTAAATAGGGCTAGAATCGGGCAAGTACACGGGCGTGGATGCTTCAAGCGCCCGTGGGGAATTTCCACCGCAGTGGATAATTTCCACAGCCCTGTAGTGGATCCTCCGAAATCCTGTTTTTCTC
Organism: Dioscorea cayenensis subsp. rotundata; assembly: GCF_009730915.1. Lineage (NCBI taxonomy): Eukaryota > Viridiplantae > Streptophyta > Magnoliopsida > Dioscoreales > Dioscoreaceae > Dioscorea > Dioscorea cayenensis. The sequence goes on from NC_052473.1 coordinate 5,823,841, forward strand.
GGCCGGGTGTGAGCGGTCTTTGCTACTGATGCTACTGCGTGTTGCTACATTCTCGCTACGATATCCAGGCTGAATAGCTTCCCGAATCCATACTTTCATCGAGATAGCGTAAGCGGGCACATGTTCACGTCGTGGATCACTTGCATCTTTAATTATACGCACATTGGTGGATCTCTTGTTCTATGTGCATAAGTCGGAATGCTCGAGTGTGACTGCCTTTGTGCCGCACCAAATGGATGTGCCAACTCGAATACGTGGAGGTTTGCACACACTCTAGCATCTCACATCGACCTATGTCTTCGCGTTTGAACCTTAGTAAGATTTCCACCAAAATCGGTGCATTGTAAACCACATTGGCTTCTTTCCTTCATACTTGGCCTCACAACCCTACCTGCATAAAAGTAACATAAAAACAAATATATTAGTGTAAAAACCTGAGAAAAGTAATGCTCAACATAAGGAATGAACGCTTCGCATCCATATCGCACAAGCACTTATCATCCCATCGCATCCGGAGCTTCACCACTCCGCTTTGATGACTTCCTTCATGCTCGGATTTAACCTCACGCGAGGTTGGATCACAGATTTGTAATCATCTTCCATTAAGATTTTATGAGTACAGAATGATGGATTTATGCCCTTAATGTCGGAGATCTTCTACGCAATAGTCAAAGTATGCCTTTTCAACATGCTAACAAGCCTTCCCTTTTGATTCACCGACAAGTATGAAGCTATAATCACGGGAGTTTAGATTCTTCCATCAGGAAGGCATATACTAAATATGCTGGTAAGGTTTTATGCTCAAGTTCTGGTGGTTCATCAATCGAAGGGCGCAGCCTGCCCTCCTTCAATTTGTCAGTCTCCTCAAAATCCTTCCCCTCACGTTCGTAATCATTCTCCCTTCTTCTACTTGTAAATGTGTTTTTTACGTGGCCTTCTACGGCAAACAATGCTTCCATTCCACAACTCTCCCCTCCTGACATCGACACACCCAAAGAGAAAAATTCCTACTTTTGTTCATAATAAGATGAATCAAATTGAGCTGGGACCCTCTCCAAACTTTCCTCTAAGTAATCATTCATTGATCCCAATGCGAGATCTCTCAAACCGATCTAACACATTATCTAGTTCGTAGTTTTCGTTTCTTGAATTCTAGCAATATAATCTTTAACTCGATTCTTCTATGGGCTATTGAACATTATACGACTCTTGCAAGGAACGACATGGTGTATCCTGTACTGCAAACAATTGAACCTTTTGTTTTGTATTTTCAACCATTCTTGTGATAGTGTCGAATAACTCGGGTATTTCAATCATTTCTATGACTAAAGATTCAGAACGATGATAGAAAAGAAGATATGAAATAGAATGAATGAATAGCTAAGAAAACAAAGTGCAAAGTATCTCTAAACGCCTACTCCCTGGCAATGGCGCCAAAAACTTGACAAGTCCATATATGCGTGTAAACCGTAAGTGCATGGGTATCAAAGTAATAATCCCATATGAGTGGGTATCGTATCCACGGAGAGTAGGGAATAAAAAAACATTTAAGTTGTTTCTTCACTAATGTGGAAGATGAATAGTGATAAGTGTGATAAAATATGAAATAACGAAAATAAAAACAACAAGATAGATGGCACAAGTAAAAGTAGAAGGTAAGGCAATCGATAAAGATGGGGTACCCGGATATTTATCCGCATAGGGACAATTGTTTCAAGTGCAAGAAACCTCTATTATACTACCTAATTGATGCAATAATGAGTTATGAAAATCCTTAATTACATGATCCCAAATCTAAGGTCAACCATGCCTAACTCTATACATGTCCCGGAGGAGAGATTGAATAACCTCTCAACCTCACACTCGCATAGAATTGCAATGAGCTCTAGGGATTCCAAATGATAAAACCTATTCCTATATATAGACCTAAACCTTTCATCCAGGTGGAAGATTCCTAGCCACAATTAAGCCCTAGGTGCTAAGCCCCAGCGGAAGGTCATCCCTTAGCCCATTCACTCAACTCATGGCCATAAAGAACTCTTGGGAACGTGGAGGTAGGATAGATCACAGCGGAGGGGAAAGGGGACGCTCCGCTACCTCTCGACTCACCCTCTCAACCCTCTCCAATCTAGCTTTGTCTAACTTTCATGGTGTGTCACTCACTAACAAGAGTTACCAAGAAGAACTCTCAGCCCTAGTGTCACTCTAGAGGAGTATTCATACAATCAAGTCTCCAAGATTGGAACTCACAATAAACATCAATTAATAGAAAGCATAATAAAGAGGTTCAATGAAAGCGAATACATCCTAGGGTTGACAAATACCCAAGTACCCACTGAGAGGTTTAGCTCTCCATGGAGCTAGATACAATCAATGAAATTGAATGGAAAAACAAAGCATCCATAGAAAAACCTCCTTGTTAGTCATGGTGATGGTCTTGTGGAGAGTCCTCTACTCGTCGCAAGGGTTCCCTTTTAGTCCGCCTAGGATACATCTCGTCGGATCGGTGTCAAGAAAGCTCTCCCACTAACCTTCTTCCAAAGCAGCAAGACGATGTCGGAGCTATAGAACCTCTCTAAAGCCCTAGACAATACCTCTCAAAACTCTAGTCCCCACCTCTCTCAAGTTGGGGAAAAGATGGAGAAAAAAATGTCGAAAATCGGAGCTGAAATCGGCTTTTAAAGGCCTAGAATCGGGAATCCACACGCCCTTGTGGGCGCCCATGTGGATTTTTTCACACGCCTGTGTGGATTCTCTATTTTGGTATTTTGTCGGCCGGTTGTAAATGAAAGTCTGCTGCAGATATTTTTGCTACTGATGTTTTCTACAATACCCCTCGTAGTGTCGGCTCGAATACTCCGAATCCATACTTTCATCGAGGTAAGCATAAGCGGGCACACATTTATGTTGGTGATTGCCTTGCTTCTTTAATAATGAACATGTTGATAGACATCTTGTTCTATATGCACAAGTCGAATGCTTGAATATGACTCCCTTGTGCCCCTCCAAATAGTTGTGCTAACTCTCGAGTTTGAGGAGGTTGGCACCCATTCCTGCATCTGGAACCCGACCTATGCCTTTGCGTTTGAACCTTAGCAAGATTTCCTCCAAATTAGTGTAATGTGACCCACATTGGCTTCTTTATCCCATAATCGGTCTCACAACCCTACACGCTTGAAAGTAACATAAATACACGCATATTAGCGTTAAAACCAGAGAAAAATAATGCACAACACAAGGAAAGAACGCTTTGCATTCTTATCACACATGCACTTATCAGTAAATCAACTTGTTATCGCAAACCCTCAGTGTCAACTCCCCAACGTCGATGTCGATTAGTACCCTAGAGTACGAGAAAAAGGCCTCCCAAGTATCAAAGGAACATCCGCATCCTCATCGACGCTCGAACACTCACGAAGTCTCAGGAAATATATACTTGTCAACTTTGACAAGCACGTCTTCAGTGATGCACCTCGGATGTCTCTGACACGTCCGCATATGCATGTAAGCGCAGTGCATGGGTGTCAGTAATAATCCCGGATGAGTGGGCATCGTATCCACGAGAGAGTAGGAATAAAGACACTTGAGTTGTTTCTTAACTAATGTGGAAGATGAATAGTGATAAGTGTAACAAACATATGAAATAATGAAAATAAAAACAACAAGATCGAAGGTGACAAGGTCCCTCAGTATATCCGTAAGTGCAGGGAGCTTGTCAAGTAATAATCTCGGATGAGCGAGTAGTCGATCCACGGGGAGTAGGGAATAAAAAACACTTAATCCGCTTCCTTAGCTATGTGAAAAATCAATAGTCATACAGTCACAATGATTCAATTCTCAGTAAAAATCAACAAGCAAGAGAGCACCCGAGTAAAGGAGAGGTAAGGTAATCGATAAAGATGGGGTACCCGAATAATGCTCGCTCTAGGGATATCGCTTCAGCCTGACGCATCACCCTCATATGCTTCCTAATCAATGCAATAGTGAGTCCCCGCAAATCCTTCAGTTACATAGTCCCAAACTCTAAAGTCAACCATGCCTAACTCTATAAATGTCCCGGAGGAGAAATCGAACAATCTCAACACGACTGTGCATAGAGTTGCAATGAGCTCTAGGGATTCCAGTGATAAATCTCTTCCTAATTATAGACCCAACCCTTTGGTAGAGTGGAAGGTCCCTAACCATGATTAAGCCCCCAGATACTAAGATCACCTTAACACTTCACTCTGTTGTATGCGCACTAAAGTCAGCAATGAAGTTCATCCTCAGACCATTCACTCTATTGTGTCCACAAAGAACTTGAGGAATGGAGGTAGAATCTATCACGCTGGAGAGAGAGATCTCTGCATCCTCGACTGCTCGTCAACCCTCTCCAACCTAGCTTTGTCTAACACTCGTGGTGTGTCACTCACTCACAATGTTACCAACAAGAAGTCTCAACCCTAGTGTCACTCTAGGGGAAATGTTCTTACAATCAAGCATTCAAGGTTGGAACTCACAATAAACATCAATTAATTGAAAGCAAAATAAATAGATTCAATGAAACAAATACATCCTAGGGTTCACAAATGCCCAAGTACCCACTAGGGGTTTAGCTCTCCATGGAGCTAAGTACAATCAAAGAAATAGAATGTAAAAAGCAATGAATCCATAAAGAAACACCCTCGATAGTCATGTCGATGGTCTTGTGGAAAGTCCTCTACTGTCAGTTCAAGGATTCCCTCGTCCTAGATAGGATACGCCTGACGGAAGCTCCCTCACCAACCTTCTTCCTAAGGAATGACGATGTCGAGCCATGGAACCTCTCCAAAACCTTGGCCAATACCCTCGAAACCCTAGCATAGCCCTCTCTCAAGTTCGGGAAAAGATGGAGAAAAGAATAGTAAAAATCGGGGCTGATTCGGCTTTTAAATAGGGTTGGAATCAAAGCATACGCTGATGGATGGAAGCCACGCCCGGCGAATTTCCACACGGGCGTGGATAATTTTTAACACGCCCGTGGATTTTGTGAACTCCTTTTTCTCGGCCGCGTGAATGGCAGGAAATCGAATGGGGAAGTTAATCAGTCGAAGATCAGAAGCGCAGTTAATCGCAACAACATTACAGCAATTACCATAGGCAACATTGTCTACGACATGTCGAGAAATCGAGAATAGAGAATCCACACGGCATGTGGATTGTCCACTGCGTGGAAATTCACATGTATGCAGGACATCAATGTATTCGCTTTTCATTGAACTTCTTTATTATGCTTTCAATGAATTGGATGTTTATTGTGAGTTCCAACCTTGAATGCTTGATTGTATGAACATTTCCCCTAGACTTCACACTCAGGGTTGAGAGTTCTTGTTGCTAACCTTGTGGAGTGAGTGACACACCACTAGCGCTAGACAAAGCTAGGTTGGAGAGGGTCGAGAGGGTGAGTCGAGAGGGTGCAGCGCTCTTCCCTCCCGACGTGATAGATTCTACCTCCGCTCTCGAGTTCTTTGCGCCATAATGGAGTGAATGGTCTAAGGGATGAACCTTCGCGGGCCTAGTTGCGCTACCGCAATGGAGTGAAGCGTTGAGAGGATCCTAGTATCTAGGGCTTAATTGTAGCTAGGGACCATCCATCCGGACCAAAGGTAGGTCTATATTTAGGAAGAGATTTATCACTTGGAATCCCTAGAGCTCATTGCAAACTCTATGCCGCTAGGTGTTGAGATTGTTCGATCTCCTCCGGGCATGTATAGAGTTAGGCATAGTCGACCTTAGATTTGGGACTATGTATGTGAGTGATTTCCACCACTCACCATTGCATTAATTAGGAAGCATAATAGAGAGTTCTTGCACTTGAAGCGATCATCCTAGGTGAAGCATTATCCGAGTACCCCATTCTTTATCGATTGCCTTACCCTCTTCTTTTTACTTTTTGCTCTTTCACTTGTTGTTTTATTGTTGAGAATTGAATCAATTTCACACTTATCACTATTGATATTCCACATAGCTAAGAATCAAATTAAGTATTTTCACTCCCCTACTCCCCTCAGGATTCGACCCCGCACACCGGATTATTACTCGATAAGCCCTGCACTTCAGTGGATATAAGCAAGGGGACCTTGTCAGTTTCTCGCGCCGATGTCGGGGAGCTAGTCTGCTTAGAGATACTTTCTTTGCACTTTGTTTTCTTAGCTATTTCACCACACATTCTATTCCATATCTTTTTATTCTATCATTTTTCTGATTTTGTTTTTCTTTTTCTTTGACAGCCTCCAGGTTACGACCCGAGGGAATCCATTAATATTGATTGAAGGAGACCCCGAGTTGAACGCATACACTTCAAGGAAAGAGAAAGAACTCAGACAAGAATAGCCTAATCCAACTGATTTGGAAGTAGAAGGATCCGACAACATGGCGGAACAGTAATGAGCAACAACGACACTATCCAATTATGCGCGACTCTTCGCAGTGTTGGGGACACAATCGAGTATTGTGCGCCCCCAATTACAGCTCGAATTTCGAGCTAAAGCCGGTATTCATCCATATGCCGCAGCAGTCCGACATACATTCAACGGTTTGGCCGATGAGAATCCAAAACAAATCACATAGAGAGCTTCCTCGAGGTGTGTGACATGCTGAAGATCAATGGTGTGACGGATGATGCCATCAAATTGAGAGCCTTCCCATTTTCCTTAAAGGGGAAAACAAAACATTGGCTACACTCATTGCCTAGGGCATCAATCACTACATGGGAGGAGATGGTAAAAGCTTTTCTAGCACGTTATTTCCCTCCCAGAAAATCAGCCAAGCTTAGGAATGAGATCTCATCCTTTATGCACTTGAATTGGAGTCTCTATTTGAGACATGGGAACGGTTCAAGGAACTCCCTACAGCAAGTGTCCGCAACACGGATTTCGGAGTGATGATTGTTCAAACCTTCTACAATGGGTTGAATGCGGTACAAGATCAACTCTTGGATGCGACGGCATGAGGTACCTTAGGTAGCAAGACCCTCGATGAGGCTCGTCAATTGATTGAGGAAATGGGGTTAAATAGCTACCAAGAGAACGCGAGGGAGAAGAAAAAAAGGTGGCGGTCTCCATGAAATTGATGCGTTAACTTCATTAGGGGCCCAAGTGGAGAGTTTGAGTAAGAAGCTAGATTTTTAGAGCTCAATAGAGTTGCGACCAGTAACCAATTGCACCCGGTTGTGGTGAAGGACATGCTCCCTCCGATTGCCCAATCGTCATTGGTGATGTTTCTTCGCTTGAGAATGTCAACTTTGTAGGTAATGGAATGAGACCTCAAGGGAATCCATACAAAGAACACCTACAATTCAGGTTGGAAGAATCATCCCAACTTTTCATGGAGTAATCAAGGACCACGTAGTAATCATGGGGCCATCGGGGTTCCAACAACAACAACAAGCCCTCAAGTGGAAAAATGGAATTTCGCTTGGAAACCCGAATGACGGATTTGGAGAAGCACTTGGCTAGATTGGTTCAAGTTTTTAGCTAGAGCATTGATTTTTCGTATTTAGTGTTAAAATTTCCCTTACTTGTAGAATGCTATCTTTTGTATACTTTTGTGAACCTAAGGCCAAGCACTTTCAATATTTTCTTCACGGATGCACACAATGTTTTAATGTTTGCTTGAGGACAAGCAAAAGCTTAAGTGTGGGGGAGTTTGATAAGTGCTTGTGCGATATGAATGTGAAGCATTCATTCCTTATGATTGAGCATTACTTTCCTCAGTTTTCTACATTAATATGTGTGTTTTTATATTACTTTTACGCAGGTAGGGTTGTGAGGCCGAGTATGAAGGAAATGGGTCAATGTGGATCATAATGCACCTATTTTGGAGGAGATCTTGTTAAGGTTCAAACGCGAAGACATAGGGTCGTGTGTGAGATGCTAGAGTGTGTGCCAACCTCCTCGCATTCGAAAGTGAGCACATCTATTTGGAGGGGCACAAGGCGCTCACGCCGAGCATTCTGACTTATGCATATAAGAAGAACAAATGCCCCGCCAACATGTACATCATTGAAATCAGAGAAACAGAGAATCCACACGGGCGTGTGGAAATTATCCACGCCCGTGTGGAAATTTCACACGGGCGCGTGTATCGTCCACGTCCGTGGAGTTGCCCGATTCCAGCCATATTTAAAGCCGATTCAGCCCCGATTTTGGTATTCTTTTCTCCATCGTTTCCCCAACCTGTGAGAGGACTTCAGCTAGGGTTTCGAGGGGTATCGGCCAAGGTTTTGGAGAAGTTCTACGGCTCCGACATTGTGATTCCATTAGGAAGAAGGTTGGTAGGGGAGCTTCGATCGAGGCGTATCCTATACTGGACGAAGGAATCTTTGGACGACGAGTAGAGGACTCTCCACAAGACCATCGACACGACCATCGAGGGGGTTTCTTTATAGATTTATTGCTTTTACATTCGATTTCTTTGATTGTACTAAGCTCCATGGAGAGCTAAACCCCTAGTGGGTACTTGGATGATTGTGAACCCTAGGATGTATTCATTTCATTGAACTTCTTTATTATGCTTTCAATGAATTGATGTTTATTGTGAGTTCCAACCTTGAATGCTTGATTGTATGAACATTTCCCCTAGAGTGACACTAGGGTTGAGAGTTCTTGTTGGTAACCTTGTGAGTGAGTGACACACTACTAGCATTAGACAAAGCTAGGTTGGAGAGGGTTGAGAGGGTGAGTCGAGAGGTACAGGAGCGTCCCCTTTTCCCTCCGACGTGATAGATTCTACCTCCGTTCCTCGAGTTCTTTGCGGCCATAATGGAGTGAATGGTCTAAGGGATGAACCTCCGCTGGGGCCTAGTTGCGCGTGCAATGAAGTGAAGCGTTGAGAGGATCTTAGTATCTAGGGCTTAATTGTGGCTAGGGACCTTCCATCTGGACCAAAGGGGTAGGTCTATATTTAGGAAGAGATTTATCACTTGGAATCCCTAGAGCTCATTGCAACTCTATGCCAGTGCGAGGTGTTGAGATTGTTCGATTTCTCCTCCGGGACATGTATAGAGTTAGGCATAGTTGACCTTAGATTTGGGACTATGTATGTAAGGATTTCCATGACTCACCATTGCATTAATTAGGAAGCATAATAGAGAGTTCTTTCACTTGAAGCGATCATCCTAGGTGAAGCATTATCCGAGTACCCCATTCTTTATCGATTGCCTGACCCTCTTCTTACTTTTGCTCTTTCACTTGTTGTTTTTACTGTTGAGAATTGAATCAATTTCACACTTATCACTATTGATATTCCACATAGGTAAGATTCAAATTAAGTATTTTCACTCCCTACTCCCTATGGATTCGACCCCGCTCACCCGGGATTATTACTTCGACAAGCCCGTGCACTTGAGGGATATAAGCAAGGGGACCTTGTCACCCCCCTCGTTATTCATGGCGATGGTCTTGTGGAGAGTCCTCTACTCGTCACAAGGTTCCCTTTGTCCAGCCTAGGATACATCTCGCCGGATCGGTGCCGACGAAAGATCTCCCACTAACCTTCTTCTGAACAGCACGTGATGTCGGAGCTGTAGAACCTCTCCAAAGACCTAGACAATACCTTTCAAAACCCTATCCACCACCATCTCTCAAGTTGTGAAAAAGGATGGAGAAAAAAATGCTGAAATCGGGGCTGAAATCGCTCTTTTAAAGGGTCGAATCGGAATCCACACGGTCGCGTGGGCGCCTGATTGATTTTCACACGGCGTGTCAATTTCCGCACGCCAATGTGGATTCTCTATTTTCCTATTTTCTCGGCCGGCTTTAAAGAGTGCTACTACAATATCTTTGCTACATAATTTTCTATAGTACCATGCTACAGTGCCAGCCTGAAATACTCCGCAATCCATACATTCATCGAGGTAACGCAAACGGGTATATGTTTACGTCATGGATCGCCTTGCTTCTTTAATAACGCACATGTTGGTGGAGATCTTGTTCTATATGCACAAGTTGGAATGCTTGAATGTGACTGCCCTTTGTGCCCCTCTAAATAGTAGTGCTAACTCAAATACGAGGAGGTTGGCACACATTCTTGCATCTCGAACCCGACCTATGCCTTCACGCTTGAACCTTTAGCAAGATTTCCTCCAAAAATTAGTGCATTATGACCCACATTGGCTTCTTTCTATTATAATCGGCCTCACAACCCTACCTGCATAAAAGTAACATAAATACACCCATATTAGAGTTAAAACCCGAGAAAAATAATGCTCAACGCAAGGAAAGAAAACTTCGTACAAAAAATCAATGCTCTAGCTAAAAAAACTTGAATAAAAAAAGGACGACAAAACCCAAAAATCGTGTAAGTGTGTGAACTCACTCAAGTCAACCCAAAGTACACTCCTCAAAGTTCTATGTACAAGGGACTTATTTATCTACCAAAGTTAACAAAAAAATTCAAAAAGTGTAGTAGCTTCACACATCCTCTAAGGTAGCTCTTTCCAAAGCAGACCGCTAAGGTGGCTTTTTAACACTTTCGAGGTGGTAGCTCTTTTCTACCGGGTGGTAGCTTTCACACATCCCATGAGATAGCTCTTTTCTCTCATTAGGGCATAACTACTATCCGACTTATGACAAGAGCTTCATACATCATAGGTGGTAGCTCTTTCCACCCAACAAGCACAACTAAACAACAAAAAACTATTTTGTTCTTTTCTTTTTCATTTTTTTCCTTTTTTCAGAATTAACACAAGATACAACTATAAGTAGTCCCTTATACATCAAACATGAATTTCCAAAAGAGTTCAAAGAGTGAGTAGTGCAATAAGTGTCAATCGGGCCAAAATTCCTAGAAATTCAAGCAAAAACTAGAGCATGAAAACATTCAATGTTAAAAATTCTCCTAAACTCAAGAATACAATCAATGCAACTAAGGTAAACCGCCATTGGCTATGTGAGCATGTATGTCAATCAAAACTACTATAAAAGAGATGCGTGCACTATGAAACTCGCCCCACACTTAAGTTGTACATTGCCCACAATGTACAAATACAAGCTCATTCATAATGTAAATCAATTGAATTCAGATGTGGGAGAAGTAATCAAAGCAATACTTCCCTGACTCCTAGTGTTGTATTTGATAAATCTAAGTCCATCGGAGTGTTGTTGCAACTGGTTGTGAGGCTCACATGGCCAAGTAACGAAACACCTTGCCCGTGCCCATGACATAGTCTCAATTCCAATGATTACAAGACCATCTGCACGCATACACGAGGGGGTTCAGTAAAGCTCAATAAAAATAAAACAACTCGAGTATATAAAAGACGAAGCAATGAATACAACTCAAGATAGCAAAATAAGAGATAAACTCAGAAGGAGAGTCCTTTCTGAGTGTACATGTCCAAAATAAAATGCGGAAGTAAAAGACGAGGAAAATAAAATAAAATATAAAGTCAAGTGTCGATGTCGTCCTCTGGCTCTGTTGCTGCTGTTGCTGATGAAGTACATGGTGGGTCAACTGGTGTTGGAATAGGGGATGGAGGTGCCGGAGATGCCAAGGGGGTTGAGGAGTCCTCGACCGAAGGACAAATGATGAGCCGACGTCTCACTCTTAGATCTGCTGTAATGTGTCAAAACGTGCCATAAACTCTGTATACTTTGTGGCATGTGCAACCCTAATATTGGCAATCTCTGCTCGGGCCTCTGCTATCTCTGTCTGTATCACCCCCACAGCGCTCTCGAGGCTCTCAAAATGATCATGGGCTCAAGATGATGAAAACATGCGCACGGGGGGTGGTTCCTCTGTCACTAGAGGCACCTCGGTCTCCATAGATGCTGACTGAGGCTCGGGGGTAGGCTGGGAAGACTCGGAATCATCACCCTCCTCCTCGGCTATCTCAGGGGTCGGTAGAACAAGCGCATAAAACCCCTTGTGAACCCTGCGAACCATGCCCATCAATCTCATCGTCTCCAGGCTCAGGGGCGCAGGTATACTTGTCTTCTCGGCCCCGCGAATCGCGCCCAAGAGACCCATGCCCAGAACTAGTCTCATAATGTAAGGCCCCGAGAAGATCGCTCCCAATCTAGCATAGTGACCCTGATGTCAAATGTACTAAGTGACGATGTGCCCTAGATGGATCGGTATGCACTGCATCATCGAATATAAGTACAGAAGATCCTGTCGGTTCAGAACGCCAGTTCTATCACCAAGGCCATTCACCGAACTACTAATGATGGCATGTAGATAGCGGTACGTAGGTCAGGAAAGGTACGTGGTCTTGGACACCCCCAGCTCACACTGGCTCTGACCAAATAATGCTCTGTACGCTCTATGTGGGGTCAGCGCTTCAGGATAATCGATCGGTAACTGAGAGCACCCTCGAGGTCGCCGAATCTCGCATAGGCTCTGTAGAACATAAATGATAACAGAACCGCCAGTGTAAGCTCCCGGATGGCTGGCTCTCTAATCGACAACAACTTCCTCCAATCACCCTCTGACACGAGATCCTCAACCTCATCGGTGACTCACACGGTCGTTTATCAGCTTGTTTCTTTGACCGAGGTGCAATAATCTGCAAAAAATTGAAAGAGAATCGATCAACCAAGTTAAGTAAACATAGCTGCAGAAATCCACACAGTTGTGCAGAATTTCCGCATGTTCGTGTGGATCCACGGGGCGTGAACAAACGCACGGCCATGCCCCAAACTCCACAATTGCACCATTATAACGCTTCTACTTCATTCTAAATATAGATAAACATTCTAACTAAAGAAATGAAGCATTATAGACTAGTTTCATCGATGAAAATCATAAATTTGTGAAGGAAATCAAAGATAGGGCTTACCGTCGATTTGAGATGAGAAAGCTTTGAAAATGGCAGGAAAACCAAGCAAAATCCTTCCAAGTTGGAGATACGAGGTCGGGAAACAATATATGAGTGCTCTCAGACAAATGGAGGATATGAGAGAGAAGAGGAACGATAATCCTTTTAAAAGGACTCGCGCCTCTTGGCATTCTGTACATCTGCACTGGCATGCGGAAATTACACACACACGTGCATCTCCACAGGAAAGCCTCACAGGGGCAAATGTGCTATCTCGGGAAAACACTCATTACCTCTGAATGCTCTCACACGGGCGTGCGGAAAATACCCACACTCATGCGCTCGTCGCACAGGGACAGCCGCACGCCCCTATGGTTGCTCTGGACATCCGAGAAAAATTTGGTAAGTGTTCTGCATGCCTGTGTGGAAATTCTACACGGGCGTGGACATTCACATGGCCAACTCATAGGGGCAAGCGTACGCCCCTGTGTCTTCTGGGGATGGAACGAGATCCTCTGTAGAGATTCGCACGAGCATGCGGAAATTACACACGGCCGTGCAATTTTCATAAGTTCACCCACAGGGGCGAGCCCACGCCCCTGTGTGCTTTCGGGATAACCTGCCAATCTCTGCAGTAATTCACATGCCCTTGCGGAAATTACCCAGGGGCGTGCGAGAATCGCATGGTCATTCACAAGGGCGAGTCCACGCCCCTGTGACTTCTCTCGATGAGCTCGTACTTTAAATTCATAGGCGTGCGGAAATTCCACACGCCCATATGTTTTCTCTAGATGGCTTAGAAAAATTCTACAGTGCTCTTCAAAAAAATTCCTGAACATGTTTACACACTCAAAGCCTTCGCCCTAATATGCAAATTTTACTAGTGAAAAAAACATGAGAAATAGCTCAAATGATCCAACTTCTCTAAATCCACATGAAAACACATTATGGCAATTCGAAACCCATAATAAAATCGCAGCACAAGTATATAAAAATCAAGACAATAACACTCAACACTTTATTCATGCACACACTAAACTACTAAACTACTGAAAACAAGTAAATACTTGGGTTGTCTCCCAAGAAGCGCTTTTGTTTAACATCACTTAGCTTGACATACCTTGTCTTATCTCACGGGGGCTCATAGATGAAAGTTGCCCTCTTACCCATGGCTTGGAAGCATGATGAGCAAAATCTCTTGAGGGTAGAGGGTGAATTATCGGGCTTGGGACCACTTAACAATGGTTCATCCAACTTCTTCGGTTCACGCACGTCTCCAGCAGCGTTGGAGGGTTTCCGGTGGCGTCTTCTAGCCCTCTTTAATTTCCGGAGTGCCTTCTTCAAGATCCCTGGGGTAGATGGTATTTCTTCAGTCGAACTAAGCATCATTACTTCTTCATTATCCTCCTCTTAGTTGAACAAGCCTTCGTTTGGATCTGGATTGAACATTTCCTGCATGTATTCATCAACAATCTCATCAGTAACGTCTAGAAAATATAAAGTATCATCAAAATCAAAAGAATATCGCATGGCTTCAGCAAGGCGATATGTGAGCTTGTCATGTCCGACTCTCAATGTTAGCTCTCCGCCATCCATTTCAATCAAGGCTTTAGAAGTCTGGAAGAACGGTATCCCAAGTATCAAGGGTACATCCGCATCCTCATCGACGTCTAGCACTACAAAGTTAACCAGAAAAATGTACTTGTCCACCTTTACAAGCACATCTTCGATGATGCCCATGGGATGTCTCACCGTTCGATCCGCCAATTGCAATGTCATCCAAGTAGGCCTAGGCTCGCCCAAGCCTATCTTTTGAAAGAAGGTGTATGGCATGACGTTGATACTGGCCCCTAAGTCCGCCAATGCCATTTCTTCACCTAGATTGCCAATATTACACAGAATGATGAAGCTTCCCGGGTCTTTCGTCTTGTTCGGCATGTTCTTTTGCAAAAACACCGAGCAAGATGCATCTAAAATCACTGAAGCACTCTACTCTAACTTCCTCTTGTTGGTCAACAAGTCTTTCAAGAATTTTGCATACTTAGGCATTTGAGCCAATGCCCCAACAAAAGAAATATTGATGTGGAGTTGTTTGAACAAACTCAAGAACTTCGTGTATTATTCATCCCCTTGGTCATTCTTCAGTCTAGAGGGATAAGGATTCTTGGCTTGAAAGGTGGGGGTGCCACCTCCTTCTCTTTACTTGCTCCCTTCTCAGCCTCTATAACCTCGGGTGCGTGCTCATTTGGCTTCTCACTCGGAAGCTTACCCTCAACCTCGTGACTACTTTTCAAAGTGATCGCTTTCACATGCTCTCTAGGATTGGTCTCGGTGTTACTCTGCCCTACTTGATTTTCAAGATTATACAAAGAGGCGGTGTGGGTGCGAAGTGTAGCCTCAACTGATTGGAACCTTGTATCAGATGATTGCACAAACCTAGTTAAGGCCTTCTCCAAATCGTTCATTTGGGTCTCCAAACCTGAAACTCTGTTCTCCATGTTTGGGGTTTGTTGTTGGAAACCCGATGGCCCTATGGCCTTTTGTGGACCTTTGTTACTCCACGAGAAATTAGGATGACTCTTCCAACCCAGATTGTAGGTATTGCTATATGGGTTTCCTTGATTCCTCATGCCATTACCCACAAAATCGACATTCCTAACCGAAGATGCATCAATAATAGAGATCGGGCAATCGGCGGGAGCATGTCCTCCACCACATCCGGTAAAAGTAGTCACGGCCGCCACTCTATTCGAAGTTAGGAGATCTAACTTCTTACTCAATGATTCTACTTGAGCCACCAATGAGGTTACTTCATCTATCTCATGGAGGCCGGCCACCTTTTTCTTCTCCCTAGCATTCCATTGGTAGTTGTTTAACCCAATTTCTTCAATTAATTAACGAGCCTCATTGAGGGTCTTGCTACCTAAGGTACCTCCTGCTGCTGCATCCAAGAGTTGCCTTGTACTCGAATTCAGACCATTGTAAAAGGTCTGAACAATCATCCACTCTGGGAATCTGTGTTGCGAGCACTTTCTCAGGAGCTCCTTGAACCTTTCCCATATCTCAAATAGAGAATCCAATTCCAACTGTACAAAGGTCGAGATCTCATTCCTATGCTTTGCGGATTTTTCGGGAAGGAAATAGCGGGCAAGAAAAGCTTCTACCATCTCCTCCCATGTGGTAATCGTGGTTCTAGGTAATGAGTGTGGCCACTGCTTCACTTTCCCCTTTATGGAAAATGGGAAGGCTATCAACTTGATGGCATCATCCGTTACCCCGTTTATCTTCAGCATATCACACACCTCGAGAAAGTTCTCTATATGACTGTTCAGATCTTCATCGGCCAAACCATTAAACTGTGTGGATTGCTACAACATGTGGATGAATGTCAGCTTCAGATCGAAGTTCAAGCTGTAATCGGGGGACGTACAATGCTCGATTGTGTGCCCAATACTAAAAGTCTAGCATAATCGGATATTATCCGCTGCTGCTCATTCTGTTCAGCCATGTTTTCAGATTCTTCTACTTCCTAATCAGCTAGATTAGATTGTTCTTGCATAGGTTCTTTCCTTTTTCTTCTCAGTGTACGTTCAAGCTTGGGATCTCCTTTAATCAATACGGAGGGGTTCCTTCAGGTCATAACCAGGAGCTCAACCCAAAAAGAAAGAAAAAGAAATCAGAACGATGATAGAATAAGAAAATATGAAATAGAATGAATAAATAAATAGCTAAGAAAACAAAGTGCAAAGTATCTCTAAACGCCTACTCCCTGGCAACGGCGCCAAAAACTTGACACGTCTGTATTTGCGTGTAAACCGTAAGTGCAAGGGTATTGAAGTAATAATCCCAGATGAGTGGGTATCGTATCTACAGAGATTAGGAAATAAAGACACTTGAGTTGTTTCTTAACTAATGAGGAAGATCAATATTGATAAGTGTGACAAAATATAAAATAACGAAAATATAAACAACAAGATAGAAGGCACAAGTAAAGGAGAAGTTAAGGCAATCGATAAAGATTGGATACTCAGATATTTATCGTCCTAGAACCATCATTTCAAGTGCAAGAACCCACTATTATACTTGCTAATCAATGCAACAATGAGTCGTGGAAATCCTTAATTACATGATCCCAAATCTAAGGTCAACCATGCCTAACTCTATACATGTCTCGGAGGAGAGATTGAATAACCTCTCAACCTCGCACTGGCATAGAATTACAATGAGCTCTAGGGATTCCAAGTGATAAACCCTATTCCTAGGTATAGACCTAGCCTTTTGGTCCAGGTGAAAGATCCCTAGCCACAATTAAGCCCTAGATACTAAAATCACTTCAATGCTTCACTATGTTGCACTCGTAACTAAGCCCCATCGGAAGGTCATCCCTTAACCCATTCACTCTACTATGGCCGCAAAGAACTCTTGGAACATCGAGGTAGGATAGATCACACCGGAGGGGAAAGGGGACGCTCCACTATCTCACGACTCACCCTGTCAACCCTCTCCAATCTAGCTTTGTCTAACTCTCATGGTGTGTTACTCACTCACAAGAGTTACCAAGAAGAACTGTCAACCCTAGTGTCACTCTAGGGGAGTATTCATACAATCAAGTCTCTAAGATTGGAACTCATAATAAACATCAATTAATTGAAAGCGTAATAAAAAGGTTCAATGAAACGAATACATCCTAGGGTTCACAAATACCCAAGTACCCACTAGGGGTTTAGCTCTCCATGAAGCTAGATACAATCAATGAAATCAAATGTAAAAACAAAGCATCCATAGAAAAAACCCCCTTATTATTCTTGGCGATGGTCTTGTGGAGAGGCCTCTACTCGTCGTAAGTGTCCCTTTGTCTGGCCTAGGATACAGCTCGTCGGATCGGTGCAGACGAAAGCTCTATCACTAACCTTCTTCCAAATGGCGCATGATGTCTGAGCCGTAAAACCTCTCCAAAGCCCTAGCCAATACCTCTCAAATCCCTAGCCGCCACCCTCTCTCAAGTTGGGGAAAAAGATGAAGAAAAGAATGCTGAAATCGAGGCTGAAATCGGATTTTAAAGGGCTGGAAGCAGGAATCCACACGGTCGTATGGACTTTCCACACGCTTGTATGGATTCTCTGTTTTCCTGTTTTCTCGGCCGGCTGTAAAGAGTGCTACTACAGTATCTTTGCTACAGTATTTTCTATAGTATCCTGCTACAGTACCAGCCTGAAATACTTCCGAATCCATACTTCCATCGAGGTAACGCAAACTAGCACACGTTTACATCGTGGATCGCCTTGCTTCTTCAATAACGGACATGTTGGTAGAGATCTTGTTCTATATGCACAAGTCGGAATGCTTAAATGTGACTGCCCTTGTGCCCCTATGAATAGTTGTGCTAACTCAAGTACGAGGAGGTTGGCACACATTCCTGCATCTAGAACCCGACCTATGTCTTCGCGTTTGAACAACCTTTAGCAAGATTTCCTCCAAAATTAGTGCATTATGACCCACATTGGCTTCTTTCTCTCTTAATCAGCCTCACAACCCTACCTGCATAAAACTAACATAAATACACCCATATTAGCATTAAAACCCGAGAAAAGTAATGCTCAATACAAGGAATGAACACTTTGCATTCTTATCACACAACACTTATCAGTCTCACCATTTGGTCTACCAATTACAATGTCATCCGAGTGGGCCTAGGCACTCCCAAGATTAGCATCTGAAAGAATATGGCATGACGTTGATATTGGCCCCAGAATCTGCCAATGCCTTTTATTCACCGAAATTGCCAATATTGCACGGAATGATGAAGCTTCCGGGGTCTTTCTTCTTGTTCGGCATATTCTTTTGCAACACCGCCAAAGAAAAGGCATCTAGATTCACTGATGCACTCTCTTCCAACTTCCTATTTTTGGACAAAAGATCTTTCAACAACTTAGCATACTGAGGCATTTGAGAAAATAACTCCCCAAATGGAATATTGATGTGCAATTACTTCAATAGACCCAAGAACTTCTTGTATTCCTCATCATTTTGGTCATTCTTCAATCTTAAAGGATAAGAGATTCTTGGCTTGTAAGATGGGGGTACCACCTCCTCATCTTTGTTTGCTCTTTCCTCAACCTCCACGATCTCGGGTGCTTCAACATTGGACTTCTCATTAGGAAGCCTACCCTCGACCTCATGACCACTTATCAAAGTGATCACCTTCACATGCTGTCATGGATTGGTCTCGGTGTTACTCGGCAAGCTTCCTTGTGGTCTCTCCGATAAATACTTCACAATTTACCCCATTTGATTTTCTAAATTGTGCAAGGAAGTGGTGTGGTTGCGAAGTGTAGCTTCGATCGACTAAAAACATGCATCCGATAATTGAACAAACCTGGTGAAAGCTTTATCTAGATTGTTCATTCGGGTCTCCAAGCCTGAAATTCTATTCTTCATTTTTGGGGCTTGTTGTTGTTGAAAACCTGGTAGTGACATGGCATTTTGCTGCCCTTGGTTACTCCATGATAAATTGGGGTTGTTCCTCCACCCTTGGTTGTAGGTGTTGCTATAAAGATTACCTTGTACCCTTCCTGAGTTACCCACAAAATCTACTTATTCAGCCGCGGCTGAAGTAGCAATCGAGATAGGATAATCAGACAGCATATGTGAACCCTCACAACCATCAAAATTTGTGATAACGGCTACCCTCGGTGAAGTCAATATGTCCAATTTCTTACTCAATGCCTCTACTAGGGCTTCCAGGGATGTAACTGCATCGATCTCATGGAGTCCGGCCACTTTCTTCCTTTCCCCCGCATTTCATTGGTATTCATGACCATTTCTTCTATCAACTGTCAAACTTCATCAGGGGTCTTACTCCCTATTGTACCTCCTGCGGCGGTATCTAGAAGTTATCTTGTACTTGGATTCAACCCGTTGTAAAAAGTTTGAATGATCATCCATTTGGGAAATCCGTGTTGTGGACACTTCCGCAAGTGATCCTTGAATTGCTCCCACATCTCAAACAAGGATTTAAGATCCATCTGAACAAATGACGATATCTCATTACGAAGCTTTTATGACGTTCTCAGAGGGAAGTATCTTGCAAGGAAAGCTTCGACCATCTCATTCCAAGTCATTATGGATGCTTTTAACAAACAATGAAACCACTCCTAAGGATGAGAGAGAATAGGAAAGCCCTCAATCTGATTGCAACATCTGAAACTTTGTTGATCTTCAGTATGTTACAAACTTCCAAGAAATTTTTGATGTGATTATCTGTATCCTCATCGGTCAAACCATTGAACTGTGCTGACTGCTGAATCATCTGAATGAACACCGGCTTTAGTTCAAAATTTGGACTTGTAATCGGGGGTCGCACAATACTAGATTGTATGCCAAAACTGAGGATATGGCATAGTTATAAAGTGTTCTCTATTTTTCATTATGCTCTGCCATATTGTTTGACCCTTCAACTTCTATTTCAGCTTGATTGGATGGTTCTTGAACAGGTTTTTTACCCCTTCTTCTGAGTGCGTGTTCAAGTTCAGGATCACCTTCAATGAATATCGAAGGATTCCCTCCGGTCATTACCTAGAGCTTCACCACAAGAAAGAAAACAAATCAGAATGATGATAGAGTAAGGAGATGTGAAATAAAATGAATGAATGAATAGCGAAGATAGCAAAGTGCAAAGTATCTCTAAACACCTATTCCCTAGTAGCGGTGCGGAAAAACTTGATACACCCTTTTTGCGTGTGACCCGCAAGTGCAGGGTTTGTCGAAGTAATAAATCCCAGGTGAGTGGGGTATCATATCCACAGGGAATAAGTAATAGAAACACCAAGATTGCTACTTAACCGAGTGAGGATGAAACAATAATTGTGTTGATAAGGTGTAATATAGACAAAATAAAAGAAATAAGAAAGATAGGCACAAATAAGTGAGAGGAAAAGGCAATCGATAAGAAATGGGGTACTCGGATATTGTTCCACATAGGATTATCGCTTCATGTGCAAAGCCAACTATTATGATTTCTAACTAATGCTCAATGAGTTGTAGACATCCTAAGATACATGGTCCCAAACCTAAGGTCAACTGTGACTAACTCTACACTATGCCCCGGTGGAGAAATCGATCAGTCTCAACACCTCACACTATGCAAAGCCGCAAGAAGCTCTATGGATTCCAAGTGATTAACCTTAGTCTTATTTGTAGACCTAACCCTTTGGTCTAGGTGAAAGGCCCCTAGTCACAATTAAGCCCTAGATACTAAAGTTCACTTCAACGCTTTACTTTGTCGCTCACGTAACTAAGTCCCAATGGAGTTCATCCTTTAGCACTTCACTCTATTGTGACCACAAAGAACTCTAAGAAATGGAGGTATGATAAATTACATCAGAAGGGAAAGGGGACACTACGCTACCTCTCGATTCACCCTCTAGACCCTCTCCAATCTAGCTTTGTCTAGTCCTCATGGTTTGTCACTCATCCATAAAGGCTACCAAGATGGACTCTCAATCCTAGTATCACTCTAAGGGAGAAATTATTCAACAATCATTCAAGATTGGAACTTAATTAACAACATCAATTAAGGAAAGCATAATAAAAGGTCAATGAAACAAATACATCCTTGGGTTCACAAATCCAAGTACCCACTATGGGTTTAGCTCTACATAGAGCAAGATATAATCAATGATAGAATTGAAAGTAAAAACAAGAAATCCATAGTAAAACCCCGATGGTATTGTTGTCGATGGTCTTGTGAGTAGCCTCGTCTTCACTAAAGGTTCCCTTGTCAAGGTTGGGGCACACCTCGACGTATCGGTGCCGACAAAAACTCACCCAATAACTATCTTCTAAGAGAAACATGGTGTCGAAGCAGTAGAACCACTCCAAAAGCCTTACCAATACCAATGTAAACCCTACTCTCAAGCCTCTCAAGAGTTGGAAAAAAGATGGGAAAAAGGCCTCCCAAATCAGGCTGAATTATAGCTTTAAATAGGCTGGAATTGGGCATCCACATGGCCCTGTGGATTTTCCATACACCCCTGTGGAATTTCCACACACCCCTATGGAAATTCCACACGGGCTTGTGGCTTCTCTGGAATCCCAATTTTTTGATTTTTTGCGGGCTATGAACAATAACTGCTATAGTGAATTGCTATAGTGCTTTTTGCGATGACACTTCTCGAGTACCCCACGGGGCAAAAACGCTCGATTCCAAGTTTTTCATTGAGGTAACATAAACGGGAACACGTTTATACCGTAGATCACGTCACTTTTTTAATAAACAGACTCATTGGAGAAGATCTTGCTATCATTACACGAGTTGGAATATGCAAATGTGACAGTCTTTGTGCCCCTCCAAACCATGTGATTGCTTGAATACACAGAGGTTGGCAGACATTCACGTATCTTTTGAATCCAACTTGTGTCTTCGTGTTTGTTCCTTCTAAGATTTCATCAAATAGTGCATTAATAATCTACATTAGCTTCTTTTCTTACATATTTGGCTACACAACCCTACATGCACAAAAAGTAACACAAATACACATGTATTAGCACTAAAAACCTAATAAAAAGTAATGCTCAACGTAAGGGAAAAAAATACTTCTCATTCTTAAAGCACAAGAACTTATCAAACACACTCGAGTATTGTGAGGGCCACTAGTAGTAGCCTAGAATTTTGAGTTGAAGCTGGCCTTTATTCAGATGGTTCAACAGTCTGCACAATTTCATGGGTTAGTTAATGATGACCCGAACAATCATATTTAGAACTTCCTTGAAGTGTGTGACATGTTGAAGTTCAATGGGGTTTTCGATGATGGAATTTGACGAAGGCTTTCCCATTCTCTTTCAAAAGGAAGGGCCAAAGCAGTGGCTCTATTCATTGCCAAGAGCTTCCATCACAACATTGAACGAAATGGTCGAAGCTTTCCTTGCAAGGTACTTCCCTTCGGGAAAATTCACAAAGCTTCGTAATGATATATCTTTATTTGTTCAGATGGAGCTTGAAACTTTGTTTGAGACTTGCGAACGGTTCAAGGACCTTTTGCGGAAGTGCCTACAACATGGGTTCCTCGAGTGAATGATCATTAATACATTATATAATGGGTTGAGCTCAAGCAACAAACAACTTCTATATATCACCGTAGGAGGTGCAATGGGGAACAAGACTGCCGAAGAAGCCTGGCAATTGATTGAAGAAATGGATTTGAATAGCTACCAATGGAATGCAAGAGAAAGGAAGAAAATGGCAGGACTCCATGAAATTGATGCGCTTACTGCCCTGGTAGGCCAAGTAGAGGCATTAAGCCAGAAATTGGATACATTGACTTCACCGTGGGTAGCCACAATCACAAGTTGTGCTGGTTATGGGGATTCGCATATGCCATCTGATTGTCCTATTTTGATCTCTACTTCAGCCACAATTGAACAGGTAGACTTTATGGACAATTCGGGAAGAGGACAAGGTAACCCTTATAGTAACACCTACAACCAATGATGGAGAAGTCATCCCAACTTTTCTTTGAACAATAAAGGGCAATAATAGGCCACGACACCACTGGGTTTCCAACAACAACAAAAAGCCCCGAACATGGAGAATAAAGTTTTAGTATTGGATACCCGGATGACCGATCTAGAGAAAGCTTTGACTAGATTTGTTCAGTCGGTCGATGCTACACTTCTCAACCACAAGACTTGATTACACATTCTAGAAAATCAAGTGGGGCGAATTGTGACGTCCCTATCGGAGAGACCTCAAGGGAGATTCCCCAGCAACACCGAAACCAATCCGAGAGAACATGTGAAGGTGATCACTTTGAGAAGTGGTCATGAGATTGAGGGTAGATTTCCAAGTGACAAGACCAATGTTGAAGCACCAAAGGTCATGGAGGTTGAGGAGAGAACTAACAAGGAGAAGGAGGTGGCACCCCCACCTTACAAGCCAAGAATCCCTTACTCTTCAAGATTGAAGAACGACCAAAATGATGAACAATACAAAAAGTTCTTCGGTCTATTTAAGCAATTGCACATCAACATTCCTTTTGTGGTGGCATTATCCCAAATGCCTCGGTATGTAAAGTTTTTGAAGGATCTTTTGACCAACAAGAGGAAGCTGGAGGAGAGTGCATCAATGATCTTAGATGCCTCTTATTCGGCGGTTTTATAAAAGAATATGCTGAACAAGAAGAAAGACCCCGGAAGTTTTGTTATTCCGTGCGACATTGGTAATATAGGTGAAGAGTTGGCATTGGCAGGTTCAGGGGCTAGTATCAACATCATGCCATACTCGTTCTTTTAGAAGCTAGGCTTAGGAGAGCCTAGGCCAACTCAGATGACACTTCAATCGGTGGATTGAACGGTTAGACATCCAAGGGGCATTATCGAAGACATAATTGTGAAGGTTGACAAGTACATATTTCTTGTGGACTTTGTAGTGTTGGACGTCGACGGGGATGTAGATGTTCCTTTGATACTTGGGAGGCCATTCTTGTGCACTTCCAAGGCACTTATCCACATGGAAGGTGGGGAGTTCACACTGAGGGTTGGCGATGACAAGTTGACATACCACCTCGCCGAAGCCATGCGACATTCTCTTGACTTTGATGATACTCTTTACTTTCATGACACTACTGGATGAACTAATAGATGAATATGTGCGGGGAAATGATTAATCGGGACCCATATGAAGGGGTGCAAGACCAAGATGTTGAAAAATGAAGAAGTTTTGATGCTTGGTCTAAAGGAAAAGGTACTATCTACCCCGAGTATCATAAAGAACGTGGTTCAAAAAATAAAACGAGCAAGGAGGCGCCACAAGAAACGCCTCGAGGCTAATGGGGATGTACAAGAACAGAGTGAGGGTGCCAAACCGGCATGTGGTAACAAGCTCAATAACTCCTCCTTTACCCTCAAAAGATTATGTTCATCATGCTTTTAGGTTATGGGTAAGAGGAAACCTTCATCTATAATTCTTGTCGAGGGTAAGGAGAGGTACGTCAAGCTTAGTGACGTTAAACAAAGCGCTTCTTAGGAGGCAACCCAAGTCTTTACTATTATTCTAGTTTTAGTTAATACTTCCATTAATAAGGCATTGAGTATTGGTGTCTTGATTTTTACATACAGATTGTTGTGTTTTTTATGTGGATCATCGCTATCTTCATGTGCTTACTTTTGTGTGGTGAACTATCTTGGTCGTTTGACCATGTTTTTCATGTTTCTCTTATTACTTGTGCATATATAGGCAGGCTTTGAATGAGTGTATTTGTTTAGAAATTTTCTGCAAAGCCTGCAAATTTTTCTAAGTCATCTAGAGAAGACACATGGCCATGCCGAAATTCCACATGGGCGAGTGTTTTCATACTGAGCTCATACCGAGAGGACACAGGGGCATGTGTCTGCCCCTGTTAACAACCTTGTGACAATCACACGCCCATATGGAATTTTCACACGGGCGTGTGTTTCTCTACAGACATTCAGAGCTCTATCCCGAGAAGAGAAAGGGGCATGTGTCTGCCCCTGTGTCTGACCCTGTGCATTACACATGGGCATGGGTAATTTTTACATGCCCATGTGATTTCTTGCAGAGAAGACCTCACCATCCCAAGAAGATACAGGGGCTTGTAGATGCCCCTATGAGTACCCCTGTGAAGATCCACACGCCCATGTGGAGCACTTAGAATTATTCTCGAATCGACAAAGAAGCCACAGGGGCATGTGGATGCCCCTATGTGTCGGGCACACGGGCGTGGGGAATTCCACACGCCCGTGTGGATGTAGAGAATGCCAAAGGCCTCGAGTTTTCTTTATAAATCTTGTTCGCTTTTTCATTTTTACACTTCTCTACACCGAAAGAAAGCTCTCTCATACTCTCCTAATTTCACACCATCGTTTTAGAGGGATTTTACCCGAGTTTTCTGGCCAATTTCAAGTTTTTTATCTTCATCTCGTAGGTAAACCCTTATTCTCTCTTTTCTTCGATTGAATCTTGTGAATGTGCTTCATTTTATTATCTAAATGATAGATTCTTGTTTTAGAAGTGTTTAGAATGAATTTATGATGTATTTTTGAGTATATTCCATAGAGGCTGTGCAGTTTTCACGCCCCGTAGATCCACAAGGGTATGTGAAATTTCCACACGACTGTGTCGATTCCTACGGTATTATTTTATGAGTTTATTTGATTGATTTTCTTTTCAATACTTGCAGACATGGCACCAAAGACTAAGAAAGCAGCTGGTTGGCATCCTCGAGAGGCCTCACCTGAGCCGGAGCAAATAGAGTTCTTGATTCCTGACCACCAAGCTC
>NC_052473.1:5850913-5926504 GCF_009730915.1 Dioscorea cayenensis subsp. rotundata
GCACAAAGTCTAGAGAAGGGATATAGTCAGTGTGCTCCTAGCACGATCGTGTCGAGCCTGACACCCTCATGTCGCAGGGTGTGTCAAGCCTGAAAATCCACTTTTCAAGTGAGATCTAGGGTATTCTTGGGGCACTATTCTCTTCACCCTTTCTCTATTTTCTTGGGCGGTTGCCATGGTCTTCCCGTCATTTGGGGCGGTGAACTTTGGTGTGGCGAGTAGTGGGCGTAAGAAGGTGGGGCTAGCAATGGAGGTCATTGGAGGTGATCTTGAAGACAAGGGAGTCTCATCTTCTTTCTTAAGATCTGTAGTTGTTTACTCCATGTTGTACCCATCCCTCGGGGCTAATATCCACCATGGTGCCTTGGGATGTTGAACTTTTATGCTTTGTATGTTTTGAATTCCTTCTAATGATCTCTGAGTTCTTTTGGTTCTTGTGTTTAATGATGTGTTGCATAACTTGATGTGTTTGATGGGCATAGATGCTTTGGTAAAACTTGGTGTATGGATGACTATGGTTGTGATTGCTTATTGTGATTGCAAAACATGATGTGTTTGAGATCTCGCGTTTATGAGACAGGTGTATTGAGAACCATAGATGCAACATTGCTTTTGGAGCTGCAAGAACTATAGAATGTGCGTAGGCATTAGAGGTCGTCGACATATGATAGCTCATGGGTCATCATCACAGGGCATTTCTCTCGTTGTTGGAAATATTGGATTCTACACTCCACCGCTTTCTAGATCTGCCTCTGCACTTAATCTAGTTTCAACCCTTACCGTCATCCTTCCCTTCCTTTGGAGATCTTGATATCAACAATTATTTACCAGCTAGATATTAGAAGAGATCAATTGGTGGTTTGAGTCCGCCTCCCCGGTGGTTCACGACACGCTAACCCTCACGGTACCACACTTCTACTACTTGTGTGCGGTAATTCCGCCAGCATACACTTTACGGAATACATCATGTGAAACGTTAGGACTGGTAACTCTTAGGAACGATTAGGATTCTAGTGTGATCTGGCCATTTGTCTTTTTATGTATTTATATTTCTTTTTGTTTTGTTTTTCTTTTGTTACCCAATTTATTTATTTATTTATTCATCACTTATTTCACGAAGGTCAAACAATACGGACCAAATGCATGCAACCTTGGAAGATAAAGACTAGGTTCAAAAATTCCCTCGAAAATCCTCATTTTGTAGCATCCACACAGGTATCAAAGCACAAATATGAGTTTCAGTGATAGCATATAATTGAAGGACTGGAAGATCCGTAGGAGTGTTTCAAAAAGTCTTTGAAAACCCCACCTTATATGGGCGGAGAGGCACTTCATCGAGGAGGTATGGTAACACGATGAAGAAGATGGGCTATCACCTGTGGGAATGGGAGATCGGGTATTGGGCCCAGAAATTTTCAAGGCCAACCCCTTCCATCCTATGAAGCACCTCCACTCCTTAATTTGGATTCGTTGATCCCATCACGAAAGGAATTCTATCATGGGCCATACGCGGAAATATTTGAGACGTGAGGATGATTTAAATCAAGATGAAGCTTTCACTCTGGATGAGACTTGGCATGTGGAAGAGAGTCACCAGAGCTACAGCAAGTTTGACATGCTGCACAATCGGTGGGGGCCGCTTCGTGCGCCTATATGAGTCATCGTGAGATTGATGATACCACGAGTGAGGAACAAGCCTTTTCAAATGCCTCTATTATGGTCGAAACTCATGAATGCGTGCAAGGAAGTGAGATGGTACAGCAACTGTTATTCAGAATTTGACTGAAGGCGCTTCATACGCACTCATATGAGTCTCATGAGGCTAGTATAAGTTACAGTCGGATCAGTGAGTTGAGCAAACATCATGAGGCGATGTCTCCTGTGTGGAGGAATAGATGCTTGTAGGAGAAAGAAACCTTTCCGGATGAAGAGCATCAGCAGCTTGATCCACATCTATTTTAACACGCATACACTGCTACCAATGATTGCAGCCACGGGAGCATTGGGAGAAGATTGATGAGGTCAAAGAAACATACTTAATTGACATCAGAACAAGTTACCTCTTTTGATATGGGATAAATGGGCATGGCTGGTGAAGAGAGAGCGTCACGGAATCAATTTAAGTCTTGCAAAGAGGTTGGAAACAATCTCCACACCTTCCTTCTAAGAAATTGAACAACCTCGTCGGTCTCGAGGTTGTTCCTTGGAGACCTAAGTGTAAATTGATGAAACATTAATCATTAAAGAGGGCTCGATGATGGGGGCATAAGGAGGTTGATCGTGAAAAGAATGAGAAATGTGAAGGGCAAACCCCTTTTGCCTCTTGCTTCATATGTTGGCTTGTTGACCGATTGTTCTCAGAGGGTGCACCGGCAAGCTTTACACACCTCTCATTCTTTGGACCAACTTTGTGCAAGCTATAGCCGGAGGGAACATTTTTGTTTTCAAGCTTAAAAATTAGATGAAGAAGAAAACTCCAAGTCCTTGAAAGAAAAATCTTCTTGTATGCTTAATGAACTCATCTTTGGCAAGAAGAAGATGTTGGGAATTGAAGAATTTATGGGTAAGAACAAGGTGCCATACATTGACCTACATGTTTATGTATTGATGCTGGATAATTCCCAACCGAATTTGTTCCCTTGGAGACCTAAATCAAGTTGGTCCAAGCCTCCTACATGTATCCCTCCACGGCACATAAGTTTGTGATTTAATGGAAGTAGCTATGCAACTAGTAGCCGGGAGGAACACACCCTCTTCAAGCCTCCTTGATGTAAGTAATAAGGTGCGTTAAGCTAGTGACCTTAAACAAGCGTTTCTTGGGAAGCAACCCAAGCTTTGGTTGTTTTTTCCCCTCTTGTTTTCTTACGTTTAGTGTAGTTGCTTGTTTTGAGCTCTTGCATAATTTGGTGCTACTCTTACTTAATTTAGGGTTTGATCCCTAGTGTTTTTGCTTCTATTCATTGCATATTTGTTTTGTAAATTGTTGGGGTTAAATGCCATGGTGATAGAAGTTTTGTAAAATTGAGAAAATCTGAGCCTCGATAGATTTCAGGATGGACACTACGGCTGAACACTGGCGTAGTTAGGGGGAGTGACACGCTTTTCCACTCCGGCATGATCGTGATCCACGGCTCGCTTTTGAATTTTTATTACCCTTTTTGAGATTTTTGATGGTCTTGAGAAGTTGCTTCGTCTTCTCCAAAGACTCCTTTGTCAAGCCTAGGGCACACCTCACAGAATCGATGCCGATGAAATCTCCCCCAATAGCTCTCCTCCAAAGGAAATCGATGTCAAATGCCATAGGAACACTCCAAAATCCCAGCAAAAGCCTCTCCAAATCCTAGCCATCCTCTCCCTGAAAGATAGACAAAAGATAGGAAGAAGATTGCCAAATAAAACTCTCAAAGTGATATTTATAAGGCTGAAATCGGGCATCCACTAGCGTGTGGAATTTCCACACAGCCGTGTGGATTTTCAAGTTGCATTTTCCTGCGCTCTGTGAACAGTAATTGCCACAGTCATTTTACTACAATGTTTTTGCTACAATAAACTGCTATAGTACTTTGCTAAGATACTCCGGAAATCATTTTCTTCATCGGGGTTGTGACAACACCCCTTGCATGTGACCCGCAAGTGCACAGGTTTGTCGAAGTAATAAATCCCAGATGAGTGGGGTATCGAATCTATATGGAGTAAGGAATAAAAATACTAAGAATGCTACTTAATAAATCGAAGATGAACAATGATTGTAGCGATAAAGTGTAATGTAAACAGAAATAAAAGAAACAAGAATGAGAGGCACAAGTAAGTGAGAGGTAAGGCAATCGATAGAAGTGGGGTACTCGGATAGTGCTCCCCCTAGGACTAATGTTTCAAGTGTAAGACCTACTATTATGCTTCCTAACTAATGCTTAATGAGTCGTGGAAATCCTAAAGCACACGGTCCCAAACCTAAGGTCAACCGTGACTAACTCTTCACTATATCCTGGCGGAGAAATCGCTTAGTCTCAACACCTCACACTGTGCAAAGTTGCATGGATTTCTAGGGGTTCCAAGTGATAAACCCTATTCCTATATGTAGATCTAACCCTTTGGTCTAGGCGAAAGACCCCTAGTCACAATTAAGCCCAAGGTGCTGAAGTCAATTCAACGCTTTACTCTGTTGCTCATGCAACTAAGCCCCAGTGGAGTTCATCCTTTAGTACTTCACTCTATTGTGACCGCAAAGAACTCTAGCAAATGGAGGTATGATAAATCATACCGGAGGGGAAAGGGGACGCTCCGCTACCTCACGATTCACCCTCTCAATCCTCTTAAATCTAGCTTTGTCTAACCCTCATGGCGTGTTACCCATCAACAAAGGTTACTAATATAGACTCTCAACCCTAGTGTCACTCTAAGGGAGAAATCATACAACGAGCATTCAAGATTGGAACTCAATTAAACCATCAATTAAGAAAAGCAAAATAATAGGGTAAAGAAACAATAACATCCTAGGGTTCACAAAATCCAAGTACCCACTATGGGGTATAGCTCTCCATGGAGCAAGTTACAATCAATAGTAAAAATCGAAAGCAAAAATAAGCAATCCATAGGAAACCCCCTCGGTATTCGTGTCTATGGTCTTATGGAGTAGTCTTATCTTCTCCAAAGGTCCCCTTGTCCGGCCTAGGGCACACCTCACCGGATCGGTGCCGACGAAAGCTCCCCCAATAACCTTCTTCCAAGTGGAGCGCGGTGTCGAATCCGTAGAATGATAAGTGCTTGTGCGATAGGAATGCGAAGCGTTCTTTCGTTATGTTGAGCAATACTTTTCTCGGGTTTTAACGCTAATATGGGTGTATTTATGTTATTTTTATGCAGGTATGGTTGTGAGGCCGATTATGAGAGAAAGAAGCCAATGTGGGTCGTAATGCACTAATTTGGAGAAAATCTTGCTGAGGTTCAAACACTGAAGACATAGGTCGGGGGTCCGAGATCAGAGAATGTGTGCCAACCTCCTCGTACTAGAGTTAGCACAACTATTTAGAGAGGCACAAGGGCAGTCACATTCAAGCATTCCGACTTGTGTATATAGAACAAGATCTTGACCAACATGTCCGTTATTAAAAGAAGCAAGGCGATCCACGCGTAAATGTGTGCCCGCTTATGTTACCTCAATGAATGTTTGGATTCGGGAGTATTTCGTGTCGGCATCAGAAAGGTGGTATTGTAGAAAAATACTGGTAGCAAAAATATTGCGAGCAAAGACCTGCTTACAAGCGGCCGAGAAAAGCAGAGAGAATCCACCTGCAGGCGTGTGGAAATTCCACACACTCGTGTGAAAAATCCACAGGGGCACCCACATGGGTGTGTCGGTTCCTGATTCCAGCCCTTTAAAAGCCGATTTCAGCCCCGATTTCAACATTCTTTTCTCCATCTTTTCCCCAACTTGAGAGAGGGCGGTAGCTAGGGTTTTGAGAGGTATTGGCTAGGGCTTTGAAGAGGTTCTACGGCTCCGACATCGCGCTCTGTTTGGAAGAAGGTTAGTGGAAGAGCTTTCGTCGGAACCAATCCAGCGAGGTGTATCCTAGGCCGGACAAAGGGACCCTTGCGACAAGTAGAGGACTCTCCACAAGACCATCACCACGACTAATGAGGGGGTTTTCTATGGACGCTTTGTTTTTACATTCAATTTCATTGATTGTATCTAGCTCCATGGAGAGCTAAACCCCTAGTGGATACTTGGGTATTTGTGAACCTTAGGATGTATTCGTTTCATTGAATCTCTTTATTATGCTTTCAATTAATTAATGTTTATTGTGAGTTCCAATCTTGGAGACTTGATTGTACGAATACTCCCCTAGAGTGACACTAGGGTTGAGAGTTCTTCTTGGTAACTCTTGTGAGTGAGTAACACACCATGATAGTTAGACAAAGCTAGATTGGAGAGGGTTGAGAGGGTGAGTCGAGAGGTAGCGGAGCGTCCTCTTTCCCCTCAATGTGATTTATCTTGCCTCCATGTTACAAGAGTTCTTTGTGGCCATAGTAGAGTGAATAGGCTAAGGGATGACCTTCCACGGGCTTAGTTAAGAGTGCAATGGGTGAAGTCGTTTGAAGTGATTTTAGCACCTAGTGCTTAATTGTGGTTAGGGATCTTCCACCTGGACCAATGGGTTAGGTCTATACATAAGAATAGGGTTTATCACTTGGAATCCCTAGAACTTATTGCAATTCTATGCGAGTGCGAGATTGAGAGGTTATTTAATCTCTCCTCCGGGACATGTATAGTGTTGGGCATGGTTGACCTTAGATTTGGGATCATGTAATTAAGGATTTCTATGACTCATTGTTGCATCAATTAGGAAGTATAATAGAGGGTTCTTGCACTTGAAACGATTGTCCTAAGCGGATCAATATCCGGGTACCCCATCTTTATCGATTGCCTTACCTTCTCCTTTACTTGTGCCCTCTATCTTGTTGTTTTTATTCTCGTTAATTCATATTTTGTCACACTTATCACTATTCATCTTTCACATTAGTTAAGAAACAACTTAAGTGTCTTTATCCCCTACTCTCTGTGGATATGATACCCACTCATCTGGGATTATTACTTTGACACTCGTGCACTTACGGTTTACACGCATATACGGACGTGTCATAGAACCACTCCAAAGACTTGCCAAAAGCCACTCAAAACCCTAGCCGACGACCTCTCAAAAGATAGGGAAAAGTTGGAGAGAAGAAAAGAAGATTCTCCCAAAAATTGGGCTGAATCGCGGCTTAAATAGGGCTGGAATCGGGCATCTATACGCCCTGTGGATTTTTCACACGGGCCTGGGGAATTTCCACACGCCCGTGTGGATTCTCTGGAAAACTGATTTTCGGCCGGCTGTGAACAGTAATTGCTAGAGTGTCTTGCTACAGTACCTGCTAGAGTACTCCACCAAAACGCTCCCAATTCCACACTTTTCATCGAGGCAATATAAACGGGCAAACAATAAAGCCGTAGATCGCAACTCTTCTTTAATCAAAAGCCTCATAAGTGAAGATCTCGCTATCAATACACAAGTCGGATACGCAAATGTGACTGCCTTTGTGTCTCTCCAACTCATTGTAATGACTTGAATACATGGAGGTTGGCACACATTCACATATCTTGGAGCCCCACTTGTGTCTTCGCGTTTGTTCCTCCCAAGATTGTACTAAATAGTGCGTTCACAATCTACTTTTTGCTTCTTTTCTTAATCCTTAGCTTCACAACCCTACATGTGCAAAAGAACACAAATACACATGTATTAGCGCTTAAACCTGATAAAAGTAATGCTCATTGTAAGGAAAGAACACTTCGCATTCTTAACACACAAGCACTTATCAGGCCGCATGATTGGGCACACATCCATGCGTAGATCGTATCGCATCTTCAATTAAACCATATTGATGAAGCTTTTGGATATATTACACAAGTTGGAACACATGAGTGTGGCTGCCTTTGTACCCTTCCAATTTTTATATTCACTTGAGCATTTTGGAAGTTGGCATACACCCACATGCCTATGATGACAACTTGTGCCTTAACCCTTGTTTGATACAAGAATTCTATCAACAATTGCGTCCACGATCTAATTTTGCTTCCTTTCTTCCAAACTTATCTCCACAACCTTAAATACTCAAAAGAACACAAATACGCACGATTGAGCCATAAAATCTAATAAAAGTAATACTCAATGTAAGAAAAGTATACTTCATATTATTTATACACAAGCACTTATCAAACTCCCCCACATTTAAACTTTTGCTTGTCCTCAAGCAAAAATAAAAAAATAATGCATCAAAGAAGAAAAATTGAAAGTGCTTGGCCTTAGGTTCACCAAATGAATGCAAAAGAGGCATTCTACAAGCAAGGAAAAATTCAAACACTGCATAAGATAAATCATTGCTCTAGCTAAAAACCTGAATAAGAAAGGACAACAACTTGATATTGTGTAAGTGTGTGTAAACTCATTCAAGTCAACCCAACATGTACTAATTAAATTTCTTATTAAGAAGGACTTATTTATATACAAAAAGAAAAGGTAGTAGCTTTATACATCCTCTAAGGTAGCCCTTTCCTAGGCGGCCGCCAAGGTGGCTTTCACACTTTTGAGATGGTAGCTCTTTCTACCGGGTAGTGGCTTTCACTCATCCTATGAGATAGCTCTTTATCTAATTAGGGCATAACTAGTATACAACTTATGAGAGTAGCTTCATACTTCATAGGTGGTAGCTCTTTCCACCCCCAATGCACAAACAAAACAAACATATATATCAAAGAAATTCAAACAAAAAAACAATGCTAAAAATAGTTCCTTAAACATTGAACTTTAGTTTCTACAAGTTTTTAATGAATGAGTAGTGCAAATGTTGATAATCGTGCAAAAAATTCCTAAAAATTCAAGTAAAACTAAAGTATGATAAAAATTCAATGTTAAAAAAATTCTCCTAAACTTAAAAAAATACAACTATTATAACTAAGGTGAACTGCCATTGGCTACATGAGCATGAAAATGTAACACATAAGTATAGAACGCATATAATGTGAAGTCCCCCCAACTCTAAAGATGTACATTGTTCTCAATGTACGCATGCAAGCACAATAAAGTAATAGAACAATCAAAATATATGTGTGGAGATGGGCAATTGAAACAATACTCCCCTGAACTCCTAATGGTACATTTGATGGAGCTAAATTCATTGAGAGTTTAGTTCCAACGGGTTACGGAGCACCACGACCATGTGAAATACCACATTGACCATGCCAATGATGATTCCTCAAATCACAGACTCATAAGACCGTCTACACGTATACACAAGGGGGTTCAGTAAAGCTCAACAAACAAAATAAAATCGAATCTATAAAGATATGAAAATGAAATACAACTCGATACAAATGAAAAGCAATAAGATAAACTCAGAAGGAAGATCCTTTCCGAGGTGATACAAGTCCAAAAATAAAAATGTCTGAAATAAAATAACAAAGCATAAAGACAAAGAATGATAATGACACTCAAGCGTCGGTGTGATCTACTGCTGGTGCCAATACTGCTGCTGCTACTACTGCTAGTGATGACAGTGGAGCTCAGGGTATCATCATAAAAGGCGCGGTCACGTCTCGCTCTAGAATCTGTTGTAGTGTGTCGAGACGCGCCATCACCTTGGCATGGTTCGCAGCTTGTGTCACGCGAACCTCTACCAAGTCTGACTGTAACACCCCCACAGCATTCTCGAGCCTCCAAAATGATTATGGGCTCAAGATGGTGAAAAATGTGCACTGGAGGTGGCTCTTGTACTACATGGGGTGCCTTTGTCTCTATCTGCTCCTGCTGTGGCTGAAGAGCAGGCAGCGAATTCTCTGCTTCGTCTCCCTCACCCTCGGTTGGCTCTGGTGGGGGCATGATCATCACATAAACACTATATCTGTACCTCGACACCATGCCCATCAATCATATCGTCTATAGGCCGAGGGAAGATGGCACAATGATCTTCTTGCCCCCTCTGATCACGTCAAGCAAACCCAACCCCATGATGAGTCTAGTAATATAGGGGGCTCGAGAATAGCACTCCAACCCTGGTATAGTGTACCTGATAACTTACGTACTCTGGAATGATGTGTCCCAGGTGGAATGGCTCGCTCTGTACCATTGAATATAAATAAACTAACTCCTGGCGACTGAGAACTCTAGTGTTGTCACCACAGCCGTTCAATGATCTACTGAGAACGGTGTGGATATATCTGTAAGCTGGTTAGGAGAGGCACGTCGCCTTGGAGACCCATGGCTCATATTATCCCTGACCGCATAACATACCTAATGCGCGCTGAGGAGTCAAACTGCCAGGGTAATTTATCAGTAGTTTCTTGTACTCCTCCGTGTAAGTGTAAGCCTCGTTATGCTCATGCTATTGTACTGTCCGAAGGCTCTGAATTGTATGGCGTCAATGCTAGTGAAGTTGGAGTATGATCGGTCAAACTGGAATGATGCCAGCATATCTAATGTCAACATACGGATAGCCGGCTCTCGTATGGACAGTAATCATCACCAACTACCCATAGATAGGAGCTCATCGACCTCCTCTGCCATCTCATCACCCAACTAAATCTCCCGTAGTGCGCTCAAGTCGGGATATCGAGACTGGCCGAACCTAAGCTTTAACAAGCGCTCAAACCGAACCTGATGTTCGGGAATAACAAACTCCATGTGCTCTAAGGAGGGCTCACGAAGACATTTGATGGCCGCTTTCTTCGATTTAGGAGCCATTCTGATGAAATGAGAATCAAAAGCTTCGAATGAAACCGGAAAGCAACCTTAAAACTCTTTAAATAGACGGTGAGAGAGTCGGGAAGATGAATGGAGATGTTCTTTGAGTGTAAAAGCATTTAGAAATGAAGAGGCACAAATAGGTTTTAAAGAAAGTCATGGCTATCTGTGTTCTATGACATTGCTCCCCCCAAGGACTATTGCTTCAAGTGCAAACCCAACTATTATGTCTCCTACCTCATGCTTAATTAGTCATGGAAATCCTAAAATACACGGTCCCAAGCCTAAGGTCAACTTTGACTAACCCTACACTATGCCCCGGTGGAGAAATCGCTCAATCTCAACACCTTACACTGTGCAAAATTGCTTAAAGCTCTAGGGACTCCAAGTGATAAACCCTATTCCCTAACATAGATCTAACCCTTTGGTATAGGCGAATGACCCCTAGTCATAATTATGCCCAAGCACTAAGGATTACTTCAACGCTTCACTCTGTTGCTTGCGCAACTAAGCCCCAGCGGAGTTCCTCTCTTAGCACTTCACTCTATTATGACCGCAAAGAACTCTTAGAACACGGACGTAGGATAAATCACACCGAAGGGGAAAGGGGACGTTCCACTACCTCTCGACTCTCTCCAATCTTGCTTTGTCTAATCCTCATGGTGTGTCACTTACTTACAAGGATTACCAATGTCGGCTCTCAACCTTAGTGTTACTCTAAGGGAAAACCCATTCATCAAGCATTCAAGATTGGAACTCAATTAAAGACATCAATTAAAAAAAAATAATAGAAAGGTCAAAGAAACAATATCATCCTAGGGTTTACAAGTCCAAGTACCCACTAGGGGTTTAGCTCTCAATGGAGCAAGATACAACCAATAATGAAATCGAAAGTAAAAATATGCAATCCATAAGTAAAACACTCTTGGTATTCGTGTCGATGGTCTTGTGGAGTGGCCACGTCTTCTCCAAAGGTTCCCTCGTCAAGCGTAGGGCACACCTCGCCGAATCGATGCCGATGAAAGCTCCCCCAATAACTCCCTTCCAACGGAACGTGGTGTTGAAAGCCATTGAATCACTCCAAAATCCTTGCAAAAGCCTCTCTAAATCCTAGCCGCGAGCGCCCCCAAAGATGGTGAAGAGATGGGCAAAAGATGGGAAAAAGATTCCTCATAACGGGCTGATGTTGCGGCTTTAAATAGTCTGGAATCAGGCATCCATACGAGCGTGCAGAATTTTCACACGGCCGTTTAAATATGCGGGAATTGATTTTTCAGAGGCCTGTGGACAATAACTGCTACAGTGATTTGCTATATTACTTCTCTAAAAATACTTCCGAATCCACACTTTCATCGAGGCCACATGAACGGGCACACATCTATGCGGTAGATCACGTTGTATCTTCAATAAAATCATATTTGACGATAATCTTGCTAGCATTACACAAGTCATAACACATTAGTGTGACTGCCTTTGTGCCCCTCCAATTTGTATGTTCGGTCAAGCACAACAAAGGTTGGCACACACTCATATGTCTTTGAGCACAACTTGTGTCTTCACCTTTGTTCACTCCAAGATTTCATCAACAAAGTACATTCAGGATCTACTTTGTCTTCTTTCTTCCACACTTGTCTCAACTATCCTACATGCACAAAAGAACACGAATACATATATATAAGCGATTAAATCTGATAAAAAAATGCTCATTGTAAGAAAAGAATATTTCGTATTACTAATACGGAAGCACTTATCACAACTCATCACTACTGCTAATCTAGAAGAAGTTAGAGTGTCAAACTTCTTGCTTAAAGACTCAACCTTAACTGGCAATGATGTAACTGTCTTCTTCTTGTCCCGTGTATTCTATTGATAACTGTTCATAGCCATCTCTTTAATGAGCTGCCAAGCTTCTTCTCGAGTTTTACTAGCTAAGGTATCTCTTGTTGCAGCATCAAGTAATTGCTTCGTACTTGGGCTCAAACCAGTGTAGAAACTGTGGATAATCATCCACTCGAGGAACCCCTGCTGAGGAGATTTCAGCAGGAGATCTTTGAACCTATACCATGTCTCAAAAAGAGAGTCCAATTTTATTTGCACAAAGGAGGATGTTTTATTCCTGAGCTTCGCAAATTTTCCGGGAGGGAAATACCGAGCTAGGAAAGCTTCCACCATCTCCTCCTAAATAGTAATCGATGCTCTAGGCAATGAATGCAACCATTGCTTTGCTCTCACCTTTAATGAAAATGGGAAGACCCTCAATTTGATGGCATCATCTGTGACTCTATTAATCTTGAGCATGTCACACCATTGTTTTGCTATCCCCATTAAACTGTGCTGACTACTTTAACATTTGGATGAAGCCTGGCTTGAGCTCAAAATTCTGAGCCGTGATCGGTGGCCTCACAAGGCTAGATTGCGTGCCAAGAATCGCTGGGTATTGCATAATCTAAGAGTGTTGTCTGCTGCTCGTGATATTTAGCCATATTATCAAACCCCTCAACTTCTATCTTAGCTTGATTTGACTGTTCTTACACAGGTTCCTTTCCCCATCTATGAGTTCTTCTTCCAATTTTCGGATCACATTCAACCAATGTCGAAGGGTTGTCTTAGGTCATAACCTGGAGCTACAATTAGAGAAAGAAAAACAAATCAGAATGATGGAAAAATAAGAAAGTGTGAAATAGAACAAGTGATAAATAGCTAAAATAGCGAGGTACAAATGCATCCAAAATGCCTATTCCAAAATACATGGGTCATCGAAGTAATAAAATACCCCGGTGAGTGGGTAGTCGAATCCATAGGTAATAGATGATTGGAAATAAGAAATATTACTATTTAGCTAGAATGAAAACCAATTTGTGTTGTAGCTTCAAAATATCAATGCAAATAAAAGTAAAGGAGAAAAAAGAAAGAAAGAGGAATAAAGAGAGGTAATCAATGTTAAAATGGGGTACTCGGATAATGCTCACCCTAGGACTATTTTTTCAAGTGCAAGACTAATATTATATCTCCTAATTGAAGTTTAATGAGTCGTGAAGATTTGAAGACACACAGTCCCAAACCTAAGGTCAATCGTGACTAGTCCTTTACACTATACCCCGGCGGAAAGGGATACTCTCGACGCCTCACACTGTGAGGACTGAATGAAACTCTAGGGATTCCAAGTGATAAACCTTATTCCCTAATATAAATCTAACTCTTTGGTCTAGGCGAAAGATCCCTAATCACGATTAAGCCCCAGCACTAAGGATTACTTTAACATTTTCTCTATTGCTAACGCAACTAAGCCCCAGTGGAGTTTGTCTCTTAGCACTTCACTCTAACATGACCGCAAAGAATTCTTGGAACATGGAGGTGGGATAAATCATGTCAGAAGGGAAAGGGGATGTTCCGCTACCTCTCGACTCACCCTCTCAACCCTCTTCAACCTTGCTAAGTCTAACCCTAATGAAGTTGTCACCCCTTCATAGGATTACCAAGATAGATTCTCAACTCTAGTGTTACTCTAAGGGAAAATCAAATCAATAAGTACACAATATTGAAACTCAATTAAAACATCAATTAAAGGAAATATAATAAGAGTAAATGAAACAAAATCATCCTAGGGTTTACAAGTCCAAGCACCAATTAAGGGTTTGGCTCTCAATGGAGCAATAAAAAATCAACAATGAAATCAAAAGTGTATGCAAGAAATCCATAGAGAAAAAGCCCCTTTGTCGTCCCTGTCGATGGTTTTGAGGAGCTGCTTCGTCTTCTCCAAAGACTCCTTTGTCAAGCCTAGGTCACATCTCGCCGAATTGATGCCGATGAAAGCTTCCCCAATAGCTCTCCTCCAAAGGGAACTGATGTTAAATGCCATAAGAACGCTCCAAAATCCTAGCAAAATCCTCTGCAAACCCTAGCCACACTCTCCCCGAAAGATAGACAAAAGATAGAAAGAAAATCCCCAAATAAAACCCTCAAAATGGTATTTATAGGGCTAAAATCGGCATCCACACGGGCGTGTGGAATTTTCAGGTTGCATTTTTTTGCACGCTGTGAACAGTAACTGCTACAATAATTTTGGTACAATATTTTTGCAAAGTACTTTGCCAAAATACTCCCAAAATCATTTTCTTCATCGAGGCCGCATGATTGGGCACACACCCATGAGGTAGATCATGTCGCATCTTCAATTAAACTGCATTGATAAAGCTCTTGGAAATGTTATACAAGTTGGAACACATGAGTGTGACTGCCTTTGTGCTCCTCCAATTTGTATATTCACTTGAGCATTTTTGAAGTTGGCATACACCCATATGTCTATGATCACAATTTGTGCCTTGACCCTTGTTCGATACAAAAAATTCCATCAATAATCGTGTCCACGATCTACTTTTTCCTTCCTTTCTTCCAAACTTGTCTCCACAACCCTAAATGCATAAAAAGAACATAATGTAAGAAAAGTATACTTCGTATTACTTATACACAAGCACTTGTCAAGAACTCATCCTCTCCATTTCTCTTTCTTTTTTTCTTCTTAGTACACAACATCCAATAAACATAACCTTATATAAACAATAGAGCAATCAAGACCATTAGAAAAAAAAAGTGATCAAGAATTTGGCTTCATCCCAAGGATATCAAGCCAATATTTAACATATATAACTTGGTTATATAAGGATCAAATCTTGTTTTCTTAGTTGTTGTCTTCTATTACAGAAGAAATATATCCACATCTCATTGGTCTAAAAATCCTTATCGAGATTTGGAATGGTTTTGCCTCTACATATAGAATGGTTAATATGGATAAGGAACCTAATTGCATATTAGACTTCATAATCTCTTTAAAGATGACAAAATTGTTTCCGAATATCTCTGCCAAGCTAAAGCGATTGTGGATTCATAAGCACTAGTAGGGCAGGCAATATTTTCCGCAGAGTTTAATTATGTTATTTTTCACAAACTTGGAGCTAGATATAATGGCATAATTGATGGACTTCAACAAAGAGCCAAACCCGTGTCATATAATGGATTACATGGTCAATTGGTGGCTTATGAACTACTTCTTAAGGTACAATAAAGTTCTTTATGGCCCACCAAACTAGCCCTTTCAATAATTTTCCTTTTGATAATTTTTCTTGAGGGTGAGCACATGG
Organism: Dioscorea cayenensis subsp. rotundata; assembly: GCF_009730915.1. Taxonomy (NCBI): domain Eukaryota; kingdom Viridiplantae; phylum Streptophyta; class Magnoliopsida; order Dioscoreales; family Dioscoreaceae; genus Dioscorea; species Dioscorea cayenensis. The sequence goes on from NC_052473.1 coordinate 5,866,326, forward strand.
GAATAGAGGCCGGTATGGAGTTTCATTTCTTCTGAAGGAAATTTTGTAATTATTAATCTTCTATTGCTTGTCAAATGTGTCGCTATCAAAATCATATAGCATTTGATTGCAAATTTATAAGTGCTTGTGTACTAACAATACGAAGTATTCTTTTCTTACGATGAGCATTACTTTTATCAGGTTTTATCGCTAATACTTGTGTTTTTGTGTTCTTCTGCGCATATAAGGTTATGGAGCTAAATAGTGAAGAAAGGAGCCAAAGTAGATCATGAATGCTTTATGTTGATGGAATCTTGAAGTGGACACACGAGAAGACGCAAGTTGTGCTCGAAGACATATGAGTGTGTGCCAACCTTCATTATGCTTGATGGAATATGTAAATTGGAGGGACAGAAAGGCTAGCAAGATTCCCATCAAATGTGCTTTTACTTGAAGATGAAAAGTATAGACGTGTGCTCGTTACTGTTCACAGACTGCTGAAAACAGATTTTCTGCAGATTCACGGGCGTGTGGAAATTCCACACGCCTGTGTGGATTCCCAATTTCAGCCCTTTATAAAGCCGTGACTTGTACTGATTTGGGGATCCACTTTTCCATCTTTTGTCCATCTTTTCCCCAACTTTCGAGAGGCCTGTGGCTAGGGTTTAGAGAGGCTCTGACAAGATTTTTGGAGTTGTTCTATGGCCTTCAACACCGTGCTCCGTCGAAAGATAGTTATAGGGGGAGCTTTCATCGGAATCGATTCAGTGAGGTGTGCCCTACGCTTGATGAGGGAACCTTTGAAGAAGCCGAGACTACTCTACAAGACCATCGACAAGAATACTAAGGGGGTTTTATTCATGGATTGCATCTCTTTACTTTTGACTTTATTGTTGATTGTATTTTGCTCCATGGAGAGCTAAACTCTTAGTGGGTGCTTGGACTTGTAAACCCTAGGATGATATTGTTTCTTTGACCTTTTGTTATGCTTTCCTTAATTGATGTTTTTAATTGAGTTCCAATCTTGAATGCTTGTTGTGCTGATTTTCCCTTAGAGTGACACTAGGGTTGAGAATCCATCTTGGTAATCCTTGTGGATGAGTGACACACCATGAGGGTTAGACAATGCTAGATTGGAGAGGGTTGAGAGGGTGAGTCGAGAGATAGTGGAACGTCCCTTTTCCCCTCCGTTGTGATTTACCCTGCCTCCACATTCCAAGAGTTTTTTGCGGTCACAATAGAGTGAAGTGCTAAGAGACGAACTCTGCCAGGGCTTAGTTGCTCGAGCAACAGAGTGAAGCGTTGAAGTAATCCTTAATATCTAGGGCTTAATTGTGATTAGGGGTCTTTCACCTGGACCAAAGGGTTAGATCTATATTAGGGAATATGGTTTATCACTTGGAATCCGTAGAACCTAAGGCAACCTAGGACAGTGTGAGGTATCGAGACTGAGAAATTTCTCCACCGGGCATAGTACATGGTTAGTCACAGTTGGCCATAAGTTTTGGGACCATGTGTTTAAGGATCTCCATGACTCATTAGACATTAGTTAGGAGGCATAATGATTGGTCTTGCACTTGAAGCAATAATCCTAGGGGGAGCAATGTCCGAGTGCCCCACTTTCTATCGATTGCCTTTCCTCTCATTTTATTGTGCCTCTCTTTCTTATTTTCTTTTGTTCTTTTCATATTGATTATGTTCACACCAATATCGATTCATCCTCACTTTAGTCAAGTAGAAATCTTTGTGTTTCTGATCACTATTCCCTATAGATTCAACTACCCACACGCAAGGGGTGTGTCGCAAATATAGGTTTGATGGAAGCTATGTTGTGAGGCAATATCAGTCCTTAAATAAAAGGAATTTTATTGGTTTTAAAGCACAAGCAAATCTATCCATCCTGTTGTCTCCAAATAATAATTGTACTACATCCAATTACATGCTTGACCAGTCATTTGTTTGGTATCTGGATACTGACGCCAGTAATCATGTCACTCTTGACCTAGCTTCCTTTTATATCTCAGATGAGTATAAAGGTAAGGTCAAGTTAATAGCAAGTAATGGTACAAGGTTGCCTATTTTTCATATTGGTTATAGTTCTATGGAGACTCATGCCATGCCACTTTTATTAGATAGTATACGACATATGCTAAAAATCAATAAACCTTTCTTATCAGTTTAAAATTTTGTTAATATAATAATTGCTTTTTGAATTTCATCATGATTATTATCTTTTGATAGATCATATAACCAAGAAAACAATGTTGTGCCAAACTAGTAAGCTGGGTCTTTACAAACTGTGTGGAGCACTTCGAAAAAATAATAATTTGAATGCTACTATTTCTTTTGGTGAATTCGAAGGATTGTCGTACTCATCTTAGACATCCTAATTCTCAAATGGTTCATCGTTTGGTTAGTCAATTTAAATTACCATGTTCTTCCTATAAAATAAATTCTGATAAATGTTCTTCTTGATGTTTAGGAAAATTAAGTAAACTTCCTTTGTCCTCAACCCATCATAGGAGTTCATCACGTCCTTTGGAACTAATTCACTCTAATGTCTTGGGACTAACCTCTATTTATTCTTTCTTTGACCATAAATACTTTGGGGCTATGGTTGAAAACAATTTGATTGCTCAATTAAACAATTTCAATCTAATTAGGGTGGAGAATTTAGACTACTACATAAATATTTTCAGGCTCATAGTATTGTTCATCGAATTATGTGACCTCATACTCATGAACAAAATGACGTTGTTAAAAAAAAATTTTGAAATATTGTTGATATATGGCTTACTTTGTTGGGACATTGTGGGGACGCCTTTTAAATATTGGCAATTTGCCTTTGAAACCGCAATTTTCCTAATTAAGAGGATGCCCGTAACTTCTTTATCAAATAAAATCCTATTTCAAATTATTTTTCATGAACAACTTGGTTATCATTTTTCTTGCGTGTTTTTAGATGTGTGGTTTATCCACTTCTTAGACCATATAATGAATACAAATTTTTTTTTCACTTCAAATAGTGTGTTTTTATGGGTTATTCTCCACTCCATCTTGGTTATAGATGTTTGGACAAGGTGATAGACGTGTGATGTGTGCAAGTTAAATGTGCAAATAATATTAAAGTAAGTCTATGAATACCACAAGTGTATGGGTCATCAAGTAATATCTCGTGGGTGAACACGAGGGTCATATTTCCCCAGGAATGGTGAGAGGCTCCTACTACTTTTTTTTTCCACTTAATCAATAGCCTAAATGTTTACGCTGTTTCTTTATCCTACTTCTACAATTTATTACATAATACAATTGGAGAATCATTAAGAATAATTGGAAGGAGCTTGGGTGGTTGTATGACAGTTATCTTGATTAAGATTTATGATAGGCATTGAGTACGACAATTGTATTCTTGAATTGGATCGGGGGAATTCGAAAGCCTACTAGTCCTAATCTCTTGGCAACTAGTTCTAAATCACTAGGAACTTAAGGTGAAATCTCTTCCTACCCAGTCTCCTATGGTTTCCTTAAGTATGAGAATTCTTCTAGAAGGGACAAATCAAACCCTAAGCCTAAGGGGCAATCAATCCATAATCCAAAAACCTAGCTATGCCTAATTTCTTAGTGCATCCATAGATCTATCATGGCATGTGTGTTCTTAATGCAGGGCATATCTTCCTCATTCACATTAACATGAATATCAATTAAGGAACATGCAATAAATCACATAAACTAGAAAGATTTATTGAATTAAATAATCAAGATTCATAAATAATAATCGAGGGACCTAGACATACAATTCCCCTCGAATTAGGTTTTTATGGATCATAAAATAAAGAATTAAATCAAGAGAGAGCCATAAGACCAAATAACAAATATGTGTTAAAAGAATTCCTAAACTAACTTCCTCCATAGGTCTCCAAAGATTGAAGGTGAGAGGATCTCAAGATTGACAAGACGGTGCCGAATCTCCTTGCGCACCCTCCTCTAACGATGATCATTGAATTGCCCTTGAGAAACTTCCGAATCTACTAAAATATGCTTGAAAAAGAAGTCTCTAGCCACTCGGATCTCTGTAACTCCGGCCGTCCCTACCTTATTCGACCAAAAGAATCTCCCCAAATTCAAATAAAAACTAGGGTATTTATAGAACTGAGTCTCACTACGGGCTCACTCACGGGAATGGTGATGCACATGATGAGTAAGCTATTACTTGGGCTCCAAGTTGCATCTTGACATGTCTATCTAGTCATTGTGTGGCGAGATCATGGGTGTAATGGATTTTCACAATGGCTATTGTGAGGCCATTTATGTGTTACTTTTGGTGGTTTCATGCTGCCACTGGTTGATAATGACAGTGGTGAGTGTAGAAAATAGCTGTGGTGAGATGTCACCACAGCCGTTGTAAGCCGTGGTGAAGCTCTAATTCAGCAACTTAGCATATTTTGCTTTAAAACTTCCCTGAATTCGCTTCTTTTTCTTATAAAAGAAATAAAGGGTGTGGTAAACAAAAGAATGATATTTTGTACTAGTTAGGTAACGGACGGCTTATGGGTGTGTAAATTATACTCATATAAGCATGCAAGTATGTATTTAATACTACAATTGGTCCGTGATACCGCAAGTGTATGGGTCGTCAAGTAATACCTCACGGATGGACACAAGGGTCGTATTTCCCCAAGAACGGCGAGAGACTCCTATTACTTCCTTTTCACTTAATCAATGGCCTAATCGTTTATGCTTTATCTTTAGTTCTACTTATACAACACTATTAAATAATACAATTGGAGATGACATTAAGCACACTTAGAATGAGTTGTGAGTATGTACTAAAGTTATCTTGATTATTAATTATAGTAGGCGTTAAGTGTAAATTGTGTTCCAGGTTCGAACTGGGGGAATTCAAAAGCCTACTAGCCCCAATAAGCCATGGCGACTAGGTCTAAATCACTAGGAATTTAAGATGGAATCTCTTCCACCACAGCCTCCTATGTTTGTCTTAAGTACAGGAACGCCACTAGAAGAGACCAATCAGACCCTAAGCCTAAGGGACAATCAATCCATAATCCGGAACCTAGCTATGCCTAACTTCTTAGAACATGCATAGATCTATCATGGCATGGGCGTCATCAATATGGTGGCAAATTGTCCTCATCCACATCAATATGTAATAAGCAATTAAGAACATGCAGTGATTACAAAAAATAGAACAATTTATATTAATCAATCAAGAGTCATAAATAATAACCGAGGGACCTAGAGATACAATTCACCTCGAATTGGGTTCTTATGGATCATACAAAACAAAGCATCAAAGCACAAGAGAACCACAAGACCAAATAAAGAATAAATAAGTGTTTAATGTCTTCCTAGACTAAATCCCTCCAATAGTTCTCCGAAGATGGGGATTAGAGGATCCTAAGATTATTCAATGATGTGTGTCACTCACGGCCCTCTGATGATGATCTCTGAAGATGCATGCCATGCATGATCTTCTCTAATGATGCTTGTTGATATACTATTGAGAAATCAGTTAGAATCTATTGGCATATGGAAGAAACTCCATCTCTTGTCACTCAGATCTCCGAAAATCAAAGCTGTCCTAGCTTCTTCGATGAAAGAGTCTCCTGAATTCGAGAATACTTTGGGGTATTTTATAATGTCGGCTCCACCACGGCCTGACCACAGGCGTTGTGATACCCTTTGTGAGTAAGTTGTTGCTTGGGGTCCAAGGCGGATCTTGGTAAGGTCTTCGGGCATTATGTGTCTTGACAACAGCCGTTATGGACTTCACAATGGCTGTTGTGTGGCTGTTATGGCTTTTATGTTGACCAGAGAGCTCATGCTGCCACGGCTTGATCAGAATGGTGGTGAGTGTAGACAGCTGGTCGTTGTGTGTTGCCGTAGCGCCCATTATGAGTCGTGGTGCAACCTTCATTCAGCAACTCAGTTCATTTTGCTTCAAAACATCTTTGAATTCGTTTTTTCTTCCTAAAAACAAAAAAATAAAGGTCGTTGTGAACAAAAGAATGAAATTTCATCCTAATAAGATGCTAAACAAGTACAATCTCATGCTAAATGCAGTATAAACATGTCAAATTCCATGCTTTGAATGTAGTGTAAATAATATTGAAAAATATGAACCTTCTAGTACTAATCACAAGGATACGGGAAAAAAATCTATTGTCCTAGACATTTTTGAGTTCGATGAGTCTGTGTTTCCTTAATCACAAATTGGAGGAATAACATTCTCCTCCACTCCAACTATACAAGTTACACTTACCTCTTCTCCTTGGATTTAGGTAACACATTAATATCCTTTACTCGTGGTTTCATCAACTACTTCCTTAGGCCCTTTTATCTAATTTAAATTCATTTATTCCCACTCCTCTACCAAGTCTAACCCGTGCATATCAAGGAATCCACCTTCTAAACATCTCTCTCATTCAATTGGATTAAAAGCTATTTGTTGAGCCCGACCTCCCTACCAATTCTCCACCATGGTTACAACCATCAAACACTATCCCAATAGAATCTCCCCCTAAACCAATTAATCCATTCCACCACAATGCACTTATCTCATTAAACATAGTTTGTCCACGATGCAACAACACATCTACATTGCAACAAAAACTCCAAATGTTTAATGAACCTATCCCACACATCGAACCAAGTTCTTTCACCCAAGGCAACAAAATTATTGCTTGTCAAAAAGCCATGGAATTAGAATTCAATGCTATTTAATGCAACCAAACTTGGGACTACCGCAACCTACTCTAAGAAACATAGTTGGAAATCAGTAGGCTTACAAAATTAACAGGAAAGCTGATGGTAATATCAAGCGATTCAAGGCAAGGTTAGTTGCCAAGGGGTATACTTAGGAGTATGGACTAGATTTCACTAATAGCTTTAATTCTATTGTTAAATCAATGAGAATTAGAACATTTCTAACTGTTGCTTTTTCTTTTAGATGGAAGTTATGTTAACTTGATGTTAGTAATGCATTTCTACTTGGAAATTTGAGTGAAACTATTTATATGGCCCAACCATAAAGGTCCATTGATACACAACATCAAAGCTATGTTTGCAAACTGCAAAAGTTGATGGGGACTAATGTCACCATTGAACATAATTGATTGTACCAATCAAGTAATGTACTATACATAAAAGCAAGGGTATTAGTCAATGAGGAACTTGGAAGTACTAGTACTAAATCTTACTTGATTATCTAGCTTAATTTGAAAGATTTATGTGTGAGAACTAAAAGAAGTTATAAATAAATGAATATAACTAATGGCATCCACTCTTGAGGGATAAACCAAGCATGAATGGGATGTGTCTGGACATAGACTTTGACTGAAAGTATGCAATGGAAGATGATGTACTACAAGTATATAATACGGATTTAACGAAGAGAACTCCTAAAGCAGATTATTCCATTTCTCAAGGTAAATAGCACCTAATTTCATATGGAGTTGATACAAACATCCTTATGACCGTATTTAATACTTAATGAACAGTAACTAGAAATCAACATTGATACATGAACTAGTTGACTCCTCTCTTAAAGTGATCAGCCTAATCTTATATAGAAAATAATTGGAATCTCTTCCTAATCGTTACTTCCTATGGTTGTATTATTGATAATAAACCTTAACTATATTGATTTCACAGGGGAGAATAATGTCCTTAGCCCATGCTTAGCCAAAATGAAGAATTTATCTAGAAGATGAGTAGTCTCTCCATCCATCGTGCTCTTGGAAAAAGCACAAGTGTGCTTTCTCGTGTTGTGCCTAGGCATGGCCACGGTTCAGGAACCGCCAGTTCAAGTTCTTGAACTGTCGGTTCCAGTTCCAAAAAAATTTTGAACCGCAACAGAATCGCCTTAGCAAGGTTCTTAGTGGTTCAGTTCCTGTTCGGTTCCAATTCCGGTTCTGGAGGTTCAGCTCAACGGTTCCGGTTTGATGGTTCAAACGGTTTGGGTGATGGCGTGGTAGCCTTACTCGCTAAGGCTGTTAATCTGGTGATGCCATGAGTACCCAAGCTCTGGGAAGCCATAGAGCATGAGGATGACTGGTCCGCCCATTCCCTTCTCCACTATGTGCATGGCTATGCCATTCACCTCCACCGTCTGATGAGCAGAGAAAGTCACAGTGATTCCATCCTATCTCGGAAGGAACTCCTTAGAAATCAGAATGATTGGAGGCAACAACCATGATGGCCTTCTCTATCACGTTAAAGATATCTGAGATCAAGCTACGGAAGAACCATCTCCAGTAATCCATTGAAGATGAATTCCTGGCCATCTCGCTGCAGCTCGAGCTTGCTCCTCCCTACCTTCTCGACCATCAGGCCAGGCTTCCACATCAGTAGATCGATCTGGCCCACTGCCATCAGATAGAGATCTAGGATTAGGGTTTTATCAAAAGTGATTTAGGGTTTTCAAGTCTTCAAGAGAGGGTCGACCAAAAGAGAGAAAAATCAACAAAATAAAAACCTAATCAATTGGTTTAATTCAAGTGTTCAGACATAACCTTATCAATTGGTTTATTTCAAGTTTTCAGACCTAACCTAATCAGATGATTTAATTTTAGACCTAATCTAATCAAACGATTCACACGACTCAAAGTCTCAAATGGTCAAACCTAATTTGATATCATAAGTCATAACATTCTTTTATATAATATAATAATTTATATTTAATTAAGTAATTTGATATTTTGAATCTTTTGATTCATGTGGAACTGGCTGTTGAACCAGAGGTTTTAACCGCCGGTTTGAACCATTGGTTGAATCGGAGGTTCCACAATTTTTAAATTTTAAAACTAGAACCGAACCTTATATGAAAGTTACGATTTTGTTTTTAGGACGCTTATGGTTTTTTCGTTTCCGGTTTTGGTTTTTGGCGGTTTTGTTCCGGTTCGGTTCCATGGTTTCATTTCAAAATGGCCACGTCTAGTTGTGCCTATGTTGATTTCAAATAATTTTAATTTTTTTTAGAAATGATAGAACGTCCCTACTCTTGGTACTCTAATTGTGTCATTAACTGAAATGCGCCGAAGCACTGGCATGCTTAGCTTGTACACTCAATAATCTTGGCTTCTTTTTCTCATTCTCGTAATGTGCATGGCCGAACATGGTCATGCTTCACTTGAGCACTTCTTAGGGAAATTCCTAAGCCATTGTTTTTGCTCTAATTACACTCTACAAGTGTATTACTTGCTCCAAAACATACATATATATGACAATTAAGCTCTCAGGAAACTAAATCATTCCAAGAAAACACAATGAAAACATCACAATCACTAGCAATACTTGAAAACACAAAATGAATGCAAATATGATAAGTGTTAAAAAGTTCATATTTTTTTCATATCATTTTACACTACATTTAGCTTTGAATTTGACATTCTTAGCACCAAATTAGTATGTCATTTCATTATTTTGTTCACAATGGGGTCAAATTGCATATATTTAGGAGATTTGAGGCAAACCGGACCAGAATACAATTTTTCATAACCTCATTGGACAACAGAGAATCACATACGATACAAGTGAGCTCCATTTTTGGTGGAATTCAAAAGACTTTTGAAGCTCACAGGCATTCGAGCGGATTTCAGTCACCAATCATTGTTATAAAAAATGTAGCAAATTACTGCAGCAAAAGCACTATAGCAGTGAATTTCAATCTCAGCGACCGTGTTCCAATCATGCCAGATTGCAATTGGATTTACAATGGGCATAACCACATCCATGGTGAGGCCGTTGTAAACATAACAAACATGAAACTACACCCGTTATAACCATTGGAAGCCCGTGCCAGAGATTTAGAGTTTTAAAAGCTCACAACGGCCGTGGTCACATCTCACAATGGCCACGATGATCACAATGGCTTGTTTACAACGCCTAGAGAGCCATGCCAGGATGTAACTTGGAGTCCAATCAATAACTTACTCACCACGGGTATCAAAATGCCCATGGTGAGGCAGACCCATCCTATAAATACCCTAGCTTCCTATAAATTGGGGGAGATTATTTTGATGAATAAGGTATGGTGGCCGAAGTTCTAGAGTTCTGAGCTGCTGGAGATGATTTTGTTCCATATTGAAGTAGATTTTGGAGAGTTTCTCAAGGATAATCTAACGATCATTGTTAGAGGAGGGCACACGAAGGCTTTCGGCATCATTTTGTCAATCTTTGGATACTCTCACCCTAAACCTTGGCAAATCCTTTGGAGGAACTTAGTCTATGATTTCTTTTGATGCACTTTCCTATGGATGATTACTATTAATTGATTTATATTCTTTTACATCCATTAGAGGACTCCAATTCAAGCAGAATTGTATGTCTAGGTATTATAATTATTGTTAATGAACCTTAATTGATATGTTCAATAAATCTTTCTAGTTTTTGTGAATCACTTCATGATTGCTTAATGATAATTTGCTTATGTGGATGAGGAAGATATGCCCCCATGTTAGAAGACCCATGCCATGTTAGATCTATGTATGCTCTAAGATGTTAGGCTTTGTTAGATCTCTAGATTAGGGATTGATTACCTCTTAGGCTTAGGGTTTGAGTTTTTCCTTCTAGAGGAGTTCTTGTACTTAAGGCAAATGATAAGTGCTTGACTAGACATATTTCTCTATATATTTTACATGCATTGAGCATCCATTTTTACCATGGTTTTATGTCTCATAAAAGTGTATTTGGTGAAAAATAGGTTGTGAATGCCTTGAATAAAGAAAAAGAAGCAATATAGGTTATGAAAGCACATTTTGAGAGTTTTTGTACAATATAAGGATCAAGATATAAGAGGAGATCATGTACATGGGGGGTGTATGCCAACGTCCAAGAGAATTCAAGCTCAATTGTCAGTTAGAAGGGCACAAAGACAATCAGACTCCCATGTCCCTATTTGTGTGAAGAATGCAAGAGCTTCCCAATGATGATTCGATGACGAGAAGCCTAATAACCTACAACGTAGACGTGTGTCCGACCATGTGGCCTCAAGAGAAGAGTGTGCGAGTGACACGTTCGATTTGCTTGTGTGTATCGCAAGTGTACAAGTGTCAAAGTAATAAAATACTTGGTGAGTTGGGTAGCTGAATCCACACAGAACAGAAGTATTAGTAATAACCACTTCTTAGTTATCAAGTCAGGATCAAGATTGTGATGAAATGAACTTAATTGTAAGAATAAGAATATTGCAAGCAAGTAAAGGGAAAGTAAAAAACAAGGGAGATCTCAATCAATAAAGATGAGGTACCCGGGCAATGCTCCCTAAGAATCTAACATGAAGCGTAAGACTTACTATATGTTTCTAAACCAAGTTAGATGAGTCGAGGTAATCCAAGAACAATTGGTCCTTACCTCCAGGCCACCGATACTAGTCCCTTACGAGGTCCCGGTGGAGAAATCGCTCAATCTCAACACCTCACACCACATATGACCGCAATAAACTCTAAGGATACCTAGGAGTGCAACCGATTCCTAAAAATAGATCTGACCCTACTTCTAGGCGAAAGATCCCTAACCCCTACGATGTCCCGGTAGAGAAATCTCTCAATCTCACATCTCACACCTCAAACCAAATATGGTTGCATAAAGTCTAGGGAATACGGAGATAGGAAGCACTCATAAGAAGGGAAAGGGGACACTCCACTATCTCATGAGTCACCCTCTCAACCCTCTTTAATCTTGGAGTTCTAACCCTAATGGAGACCTCTCTCTCACCAAGGGAACAAATAATGCATTACCAATCAATCAAAATGATTAATATGACATGGAAGCAATGAAAAAACAAGATTAAAATTCAAATAAACTCGGAATTAATAGAAAACATAAAGTAAGTCAATATAAAAGATAAGATCCTATGGTTCACATGCCCAAATACCTACTAGGGTTTAGCCTTCCATGGGGAAAGTTACAAAGCAAAGAATAATGCAATAAAAAACAATGTAAACCATGGAATAAAACCCCCTTGAATTCGTGATGATGGCCTTGATGGGTCGTTCAACGTCTTGAAGGATCCCTCTCTAAAGCTAGGTTGCCGAAGGCTCCCTCGATGCTATGATGGAGAAAAAATCTATCAAAGTTGGTGAAGAATGCCCCCAAATTCATCAAAGACCTCCTCTTGAAACCCTAGCTACTTTGCCCTTCAAAAGCTAGCCAAAAAGTCTCCAAATAATAGGGCAAAAGGGCTATTTATAAGCCTAAACCACGTCTGTTATGTGTCTGCATGTGAATGTGTAAGATTTCACATGCCCGCGTGAGCTGCAGAAATTCCCACACGACCGAGTGAAATTTTCACGCGGTCATGTGAATAGTATTTTTGCTACAATGCTATTGTAGTAAAATGCTTCAATGGTTTGCTAGAGTCATTTGCTATTGTACTCTTCATAAACGCGGCTCACATACTCTTCTCTTAAGGCCACATGGTTAGGCACACGTCCACGTCTTAGGTTATAAGACTTTTCCTCGTCGAATCATCATTGGGAGGCTCTTGCATTCTTCACACAAAGTAGGGACATGGGTTGTGACTGCCTTTGTGCCTTTCCAACTAGCAAATTGGCTTGAATCCTCTTGGAAGTTGGCACACACCTCCATGCACATGAGATCCTCTTGTGTCTTGATGCTTAGATTGAACAAAAACTCCCAAAATGTGTCTTTATAACCTATCTTTGCTTCTTTTTCCTCCTTTAAGGCATTCACAATGTAATTGCACAAAAGAACACAAAATACACTATATGAGACATAAACCATGGTAAAAATGATGTTCAAAGCATGCAAAACATATAGAGAAATATGTCTATTCAAGCACTTATCAGTGAGCAGTGTTTATGAAGAGTATTGCAGCAAAACTGTAGCAAACCAGCAAAACATTATTCACACGACCACGTGAAAATTCCACGCGGTCGCATGGGAATTTTTGCAGCTCACACGGATGCATGGGAGGCTCACGCGGTCATGTGGAGGCACGTGATAGCCCGATTTTTTATTATAAATAGCCTTTTGCCCCTATTCTTTTGACAACTTTTGTGTGGCTCTTGAGGGGTGAGATGACTAGGGTTTGGAGAGGAGGTCTTTGCGGATTAGGAGGCACTTCTTCACTAAATTTGATCGATTCCTTCTCTATTGTAGCATCAAGGAAGACACCGGTGAGCCAAGCTTCGGAGTAGATTCCATCAAGACATCGAAGCTCTTTATCAAGCCTGTCAGTTCATATATAGAGGGGTTTATTTCTATGGCTTTTATATACTTTCATTCATTGATGGTTTGTTTTTTATATTGCTCCATGGAGAGCTAAACCCCTAGAGGGTATTTGGGCATATGAACTCTAGGATTTTAATCTTTTGTGGATTTGCTTTGTGTTTCTATTTAATCCGAGTTTGGTTGAGTTTCAATCTTGTTTGCCTAATGCTTTCTTGCCTTATTGATCTTATGGTTGTTTGGTTTGCATGATTTGTTGCCTTGGTGAGAGAGAGGTGATTTGGGTTAGAACCCTAAGGTTAAAGAGGGTTGAGAGGGTGAGTCATGAGATAGTGGAACGCCTCCCTTCCTCTCCGCTTAGTGTATTCTATCTCCGCATTCCCTCAGCTTTATGCAACCATATTTGGTGTGAGGCATGAGAATGAGAGATTTCTCCAACGGGACCTTGTAGGGGATTAGGGACCTTTCACCTAGAAGTAGGGTTAGGTCTATTCTTAGGAATCAGAAACACCTTTTGGAATCTCTAGAGTGCTTTGCGGTCGTATGTGGTGTGAGGTGTTGAGACAGAGAAATTTCTCCACCGGGGCCTTATAGGGGACAAGTATCGGTGATCCTGAGGTAGGATCCGATTATCTTTGGATTTCCATGAGTTAACCTTCTCATTCTAGAAACACTTTGCACACCTAGTACCTAATACCTGAATTCTAGGAGGAGCATTGGCTGAATACCACACTTTTACTGATTGAGATCTCCCTCTATTTTACCCTTGCATATTCTTCTTTTATATTCATTTTTGGCACATTAGATCATCACATGATCCCAATTATCATTAGGCTAGATAGCAGAGAAGCAATAGTATTAGTAACCCTGTTCCCTGTGGATTCGACTACCCGACTCACTGGGTATTTTATTACTTCAACACCCGTGAACTTGCGGTTCACGCACGCAAATTGGTGTGTCAACAAACATAGGGGGCTAGGGTAGGAAGAGATTTCACCTTAAGTTCCTAATGATTTCGACCTAGTTGCCAAGAGATTGGGACTAGTAGGTCTTTGAATTTCCCCTGTCCAATTTTAGAACACGATTGTCACACGCAACGCCTACCATAAGTAATAATCAAGATAACTGTCATACAACCTCATCAACTCCTTCCAATTCTGTATAACAATTCTCCAATTGTATGGTGTAATAAATTAAAGAAATAGATTAAAGAAAGAATGTAAATGTTTAAGATATTGATTAAGTGAAAATGAAGTAATAGGAGCCTCTCGCCTTTTTTGGGGAAATACAACCCTTGTGCTCACCCATGAGGTATTACTTGATGACCTATACACTTGTGGTATTAACGGACCAATTGTAATATTATTCGCATATTTATATTTGCATATTTTCACACACCCTAGAGGTCTATCAAAATACAAAAGCAAATGAGTAATTTGGGTTGCCTCCAAAGAAGCGCTTGTTTAACATTACTAGCTTGACATATGTTTCATCACTCATGGAGGCTTGAATGAATGAATCATCTTTTTTCCATGTCAGGAAAAACACTCCCAACCACCTATATGCTAAAATTTGATATTCATTCATGCTAACAAAGATTAGTTGTGGGAGTACAAATTGTGGTTGTCGGTGGTGAAAGTGATCTCTTCTACTTCTTCATGTCCAACCTCTTCTACCATTTCTTCTTGTTTGGAGATGATCGCCTCCTTTTCTTCTTCATTGTTTCTTCTTGATGGATCTCTTTGGTGGTTCTTCCTTCAATACACTCTCTAAATTATCTTTCCATAATGAATCCTGCAAAAATTCAATAACACACTCATTAGTATTTTTAACAAAATAACAAGAATCATCAAAGTTCATGGAGTGTCTCATCCTTTCTTGATGCTTGAACATAACTTTTTCCTCTCCAACCCTTAGAACCATTCTCCCATCCTTGACATCAATGAGTGCTAGATAAATAGCCAAGAATAGTTTTCCACGAATGAGAGGCACCTCTATCTTCTCATCAAGATCTAAGATTGCAAAGTTGACCCGAAAGATGAATTTATCCACCTTTACAATAATGTCTTCAATGATTCTCCTTGGGTGGAGAATTGATCGATTGAGCAATTGAAGCATAATCTTGATCAGTTTAGCTATCATAGTCCTAATCTCTAAAAAATCTTATAGGGAATGAGGTTGATGCTTACTCCCAAGTTGTCTAATGCCTTCTCATCTACTACACCTCCAATAGTGCAAGGAATTATAAAGCTCCCTCAATCTTTCTCTTTCTTGAGAATTTTGTTGGGGAGAACGGTCGAACATTCTTTGCCAAGTGTTAGTATGGTCACTTATTATAACTTCCTCTTGGTTGTGAGCAATACTTTTAGAAACTTAACATATCTTAGCATTTGTGATAATTCTTGGACAAATGGGGCATTAATGTACAACATCTTGAACATGTCCAAAAATTTCTTGAATTGCTCTTCTTGTTGATCTTTCTTGACCATGGCTGGGTATGGAATTCATTGGTGGTACCTGATGAATGCATAGCATACACAAAGAGTACATATTATTTGCATGCACTTAACATATCTCCTTGCATAATTTTTTATATTTTTAGTGCTACCTTGGGTATTTTGTGCTTTATTGAACTAGTAAGTAGGCTTCGAGACAAAAGAAAGCAAATATGAGCTAATCGAAGCAAAACAAATGGAAAAGAGCATTCCAAAGAAGAGCATAGCCTAAACATAGTAATGCTTAAGCTATGTAGATGATAAGTGCTTGTGTATAAGTATTACTAAATATACTTTTCTTACATTGATCATCACTTTTATCAGATTTTATGGCTTATTCATGTGTATTTGTGCCTTTTTGTGCATTTAGGGTTGTGGATATGAGTTTGGAAGAAAGGAAGCAAAAATAGATCATGAACATGATTTTCGAGGAATCTCTTGTACCGAACAAGGATCAAGGCACAAGTTGTGATCACGAGCATGTGGGTGTGTGCCAACCTCCAAAAATGTGCAGTCAAGGTCCCACAGGGGCAAGTAAATGTTGTCTTCTCTTGAACTTCTGGAGCTATGGGAATTTGAAAGTATTCTGATATACCATCAAGGAAGCAGTAAAACTGATGCCCGGCCAATCGCTCCAACATCTGATCAATAAACGGTAATGGAAAATGATCCTTTCGAGTTGCATCATTCAACCTTCTGTAGTCAATGCAGACGCACCAACCTGTAACTGTCCTGGTTGGGATTCATTCATTCCTTTCATTTCTCTCCATTGTCATTCCTCCCTTCTTTGGGACTACTTGAGTCGGGCTCACCTATACACTATCGGAGATGGGATAAATGATTCCCGCATCCAGAAGTTTTACCACCTCTGCCTTGACAACTTCCTTCATAGTTGGGCTTAATCTTCTCTTAAGTTGAATCTCAGACTTGTAATTATCTTCCATTAGGATTTTATGAGTGCAAAATGAGGGATTGATACCTTTTATATCAAAAATCTTCCGAGCAATCACAAATTTATGTCTCTTTAACATGCTCACAAGCTTATCTTTTTGATCTGCAAAGAGGTTTGAAGCCATAATAACAGGGAACTTTGATCCTTCCATTAGAAAAGCATATTCCAAATGTGCCATCAAAGTTTTAAGCTCTAACTCTAGTGGTTCCTCAATGGATGGTCGTAATTTGTTCTCCTTTAATCTGTAAATTTCCTCGAATTGTGTTGAATCTTGCTCAAAGGCATCCTCTGAACCATCCACTTGTATATGTGATTTTGGATCATTTTCAATAAAAACCAAATTCTCTCTCTCACAAGTTTCCTGGACTGCCTTCGAAATACCCAACGAGAAAATCTCGTGCCTTTGTTCTTGATAAAAAGAATCAAACTGTGCAAGAACCTTTTCTAGACTTCCTTCTATCTGATAGCCCATATATAATAGTACTAACTTTTCAAACTGATATGACATGTTTTCTAGCTCACAATCTGTATCCCGAATCTCACTAATGTGATCAACAACTGATTGTTTGCCAGGGTGGTTGTTTGTAGGGTACCCTTGCTCACAACAACATGTAGTGGACTGTATTGCAAACAATTGCATCTTAGGTTCAATATTCTCAACCATTCCCACTATGGTGTCAAAAAACTTGGTAATGTTGATCATCTTTCCTGAAATTAAAAAAAAAAAAAACACAAATCAGAACGATGGAAGAATAAGAAAATGTGAATTAGAATTAGTGATGAATAGCTAAAATAGCAAAGTACAAAGTGTTTCCAAAATTCCTATTCCCCGGCAACGGCACCAAAAAACTTTGACACACCCTTTGCGTGTCTACCGCAAGTGCAGGGGTTGTCGAAGTAATAAAAGTACCCTAGTGAGTGGGTAGTCATATCCATTGGAAATAGTGATCAGAAACACAACAATTGCTAAATTACTATGGTGAAGATGGATCAATAGTGGTGCTACAATATCAATGTGAAAAGAAAAAAAAATAAACAAATCAAGAAAAATAGACAATAAAATGAGATGAAAAGCAATCAATAGAAAATAGGGCACTCGGATATTGCTCACCCTAGGACTATTGCTTCAAGTGCAAGACCAATCATTATGTCTCCCAACTAGTGTCTAATGAGTAGTGAAAATCTTTAAACACATGATCCCAAACCTAATGTCAACCATGACTAACCCTACACTATGCCTCGGCGGAGAAATCTCTCAATCTCAACACCTTACACTGTGAAAGGTTGCTTAAAGCTCTAAGGATTCCAAGTGATAAACCCTATTCCCTAATCTAGATCTAAGCCTTTGGTAGAGGCGAAAGACCTTTAGTCTCAATTAAGCCCCAGCACTAAGGATTACAACAATGCTTCACTCTGTTGCTTGCTCAACTAAGCCCCAGAGGAGTTCCTCTCTTAGCACTTCACTCTATTGTGAGCACAAAAAACTTTTAGAACACGGAGGTAGGATAAATCACACCGGAAGGGAAAGGGAACGTTCCCCTACCTCTTGACTCACCCTCTCAACCTTCTCCAACCTAGCTTTGTCTAACCCTCATGGTGTGTCAGTCATCAACAAGGATAAGCAAGATGGATTCTCAACCCTAGTGTCACTCTAAGGAAAAATCTACTCAACAAGCATTCAAAATTGGAACTCGATTAGAACATCAATTAAAGAAAACATCATAAAAGGTCAATGAAACAAAATCATCCTAGGATTTACAAGTCCAAGCACCCAATAGGGGTTTAGCTCTCCATAGAGCAAGATACAATCAACAATGAAATCAAAAGAAAAATATGCTATCTATGAGTAAAACCCCCTTGTAGTCCGTATCGATGGTCTAGTGGAGTAACCTCATCTTCTCCAATGTTCTCTCGTCAAGCATAGGGTACACCTCACCAAATCAATGCCGACGAAAGCTCCCCCAATAACTATCTTCCAAAGAAATGCACTGTTGAAGGCCATAGAACCATTCCAAAAGCCATCCCAAAGCCTCTCCAAACCCTAGCCGCGAGCGCCTCCAAAGATGAGAAAAAGATGGGCAAAAGATCCTTTCAAACGGCTAAAATCGCGACTTAAATAGGGCTGGAATCAGGTATCCACACGGGCACTTGGAATTTCCACGCGCCCAGTGAATCTCCAGGAAATGAATTTCTGCGATTTGTGAACAGTAACTACTACACTACTTTGCTACATTGATTTGCTACAGTAACTGCTTCGGTATTTCGCCAAAATACTCCCAATTCCACACTCTTCATCTAGGCCACATGAATGGGCACACATCCATGCTGTAGATCGCGCTGCGTCTTCAAAAAAAATCACCTTGACGACGATCTTGCTAACATTGTACAAGTCAAAACACATGAATGTGACTGCCTTTGTGCCCCGCCAAACCATGTATTTGCTTTAGCATAATGGAGGTTGGCACATAATCATGTGTTTTTAAGCACCACTCATGTCTTTGCATTTGTTCACTTCAAGATTTCATCAACAAAGTGCATCAATGATCTACTTTTGGCTCCTTTCTTTCATAATTGTCTCCACAACGTTTCATGCACAAAAAAACACAAATACACATGCATAAGTGATAAAATCTGAGAAAAGTAATGCTCAATGTAAGAAAAAAATACTTTATATTGCTAATGAACAAGCACTTATCACTTTCTTCCACACTTGTCTCCACAACCCTAATTGCACAAAAGAACACAAATACACATGCATAAGCGATAAAATCTGAGAAAAGTAATGCACAATGTAAGATAAGAATACTTCGTATTACTTATACACAAGCACTTATCATAATACAATCACACAATTAGATTCAAATAACATGGTTTGTAATTAAGAAACAAATAAATCACAAAGATCCATAACTAATGTAAAAAATGATAAACCCCTAGAGTTTAACTATGCCCAAACATCTACAAACTTGATACGCCCTAGATTGAGTGAGGGCGTACATTATAAAACCCTCCATAGGTGATCACTACAACCCAAGGAGATATACATCAAATCATTTCTTAGTCAATGCATTTGTCCAGGGGATTAGTTCGGAGCACTACTTTATCTCTATGATCCTCAACCAATTCACTTCCAAATCCTACTTTTACTTGAGTTGTTAGTCCATTTTATTCTTTTAGCCTTTTTGATCTTGCTAGATATTCGAAGGATAATGAGTACTGAAAGCTTACAAGTCCCTGTGGATTCAACTACTTGACCCATTCTGGTACACTTTACTACTTGTACAACTCGTGTACTTGTGATTATGCAATGGACGTATCAAGTTTTTGGTGTCGTTGCTGGGGACTGGGCAACTTTTAGGAAATTTAGGATTATAGTAATCTAGCCATTATCTTAATTTTCTTTGTATATATTTTACTCTTTTGTTTTTGTTTTTTAATCTAACTCTTTTATTCATTCTTTACTTGATAAAGGTTAAAATATGGATGAATTGCTTGCACCCTTGGGGAACTATCCATGTCTCTCAATTAATCATCATCCCAATTACTCCCAACCTGAGCCAAGTCTTGTAAACATGTTAACAAACTACACACAAGTCAACAATATGAGGGTGCAAGTGTTGAAAGAATATCTCTCATTTGATCATCACCCAAGCTATTCCCAACCAGAACCAAGTTTGACAAATCTGTTGATGAGCTACACACTAGACCATGAGGCGCAGGTACAAGAGTTTGAGGAAACATGGCCCAACGTTCGGGATGATCCAGCATGGTTGTCCAACTTTAACATTGAAGCTCCTACATACTACGAAGAAACTCTACTCCCAGCTCAAAATATGTCAATTCCATATAAGACAAGTTCTACCATGGAGAGTTGGGAGTTTTTAAAATAGGAGGATGATATTCCAATAGAGACACTCACACCAGAATCAAGTACATCAGCTAACAATCAATTTTTGGATGGGTCTAATGATAATTTTAAAGCAATTGGGTGTGATACTTTTCATGAATTATGTGAAGAAACTCCAATTATGGTTGAGGCTTGGGACATGCAAGGAAGTGGAAATCACAAAGCTTATGTGCAGAATTCAATAGGGCCACTTCATGATCCTATGCTAGAAGAGTCTCATGTGATCACAATAAATTCCAACTAATTGAATTGGGAGAAACTTAAGGAGGTTTTAGTTCCAATTATGGAGAAACAAGGCCTGGCAAGGGAGAGACTTCCTTCGGACAAGGAAAATAAAGAGTTGGTAGCATTTATTGTAGAACACACACTACCAACAAATGAATTATGGAAAATGATTAACTCTCCGCAAGTGCATGGATTGTTACCAGTAATAGAGTGGTACCCCATGAGGGTGTAGGGTTGTTGAACCCTAGGGACTAGGCTTCTAGTACTAATTAATCCTCTAATGTCTAGTCAAATAGAATTGGTGATGAAGGAGTTAACTACCAAACAAGACTAAAGAATAAAAGGAATGGAAGAACTAGGCAGACTAGGGTTAAGTTTAGATAACAAGAGAACAATGCCCCGGGATGATTCCTATGTGGTCAAGATACCGACTTGAGTCTAATGACTACCAAGGTACATTCTAAGATCCTTATGGGTGCTCAAAAACTTTGATGCATCTATGGCTCTCAAATACGCCAAGTTTTGCTAAAGCAACTATGGGTCTCAAGCATGCTAAGTTTTGTAACTACACTAAGTAGTCACAACTATGGCAATTGACACATGCCATGTTTTGCTAAGCAACTATGGAAATCAAGCTCGCAAAGTTTTGCAACACAAGAATTAACACAAGAAAATAATAGAACTCCATAGGCATTAAAACTCAAGTAGTTAAAGTATAAGAGACAACATAGTTCACAATCCTAGGGCACCATGGAATGGTCAGCCCCTCATGAATTCATATAAATGAAAGAAAAAGATAAACATAAGGAAGAGAGACATCTTGACTTCACCATTTTCACAAGATTTCATCAATTGTACTTTAAGAACTCCATCGAATGCGTAACTCCACTTCTCTAGCGTCTCTAACTCACCCTTGATCTCCTTAGCTCATTTGGTGATGGCTGATCATCATTCTCTTGAGAGATCCCCTTCTCGAGAAGAAGACTCTAGAACAAAAGGTAACTCCAAACCCTAAATCTGGGAGATAAAAAGAGTTTTTCGTACTCAACATGGTCTGAGCATGGTCGTGCTGAGACCGTACTAATCTTGGAACTTCTGAGTGATAAGGGCTAAGTGTATGTAGAGAAAATCATGAGGAGAGCACTGTCATGCTCCCCCCGTGCATAGCTTGAGCATGCCCATGAATGGAGCCCAGGGACCGCGCTTCCCCTAAAAGCACAAGCAACACCCATCCAAGGATAATCACAGCGAGATAGCACCCCCGTTCTTCTCCCGTGCTGTCACTGAAGGGTAGGGGATTGACCATTGAGAGAAATCCATTGGAAGATGCACGCCCATGCTCTACCAGTACATGCATTGGACACTTGGAGAAATTATCTTCTTTTGTTGAATGTGTCCCTGATTTCACTCCTTATGTGTGTTTGAGCCCTAAAAACCTACAACAAAGATAAACATACCCAGAATAGCATCATTCATAAACAAAAGGTGTTAAAAGATAAGCAAAAGAGTGCATTGGAGGTATACAAAATACGATATGAATTGCACTCAACAGAAAGCATGGGAGAAAACAAAAATTCAAGAGGTGAATGAGACATATGTGATTGAGTTTTAATACACAGCCTCTTTTAACAAGTATGGATGGATGAATAGAAAGAGATTGTGTCAAGATAAAGATAATGGCTTTACAAAAAGTTTGAAGCAATCTTTGGACCTTCTAACATTGTAACTGAATAACTCTTATCCCAAGTTGATCCCCTGGAGGCCTAAGAGTCGATGTTTACTACTTCTAACTTTAAAGAGTGAGCTAGAGAAGTGGTTGAAGGAAGTTGATGGTGGAAACATGAAGGCAAAGACAACTCCAACAACCACATTGTATGTCATGAAGCTTAACGTTGTCATTCTCAAAGACTTCCCCGATAAGTTTGAATATTTCTCATTCTTTGGAAGTAGCTATGCAAGCTACAGTTGGGAGGAGAACACTCTTTTCAAGCCTCCTTAAGGTAAGTAATCACGTACATCAAGCTAGTGACATTAAACAAGCACTCCTTGGGAGGCAACACAAGAAATATTGGTTGTTTTGTGTTTTCTTTTGTTCTGTTAGTTTAGTTGTTACTTTCCCCTTCAGTTTCTTGTTTGGCTGGTGATGTTCTTGATTTTATTTTGGGATTCTCGATGTTGTAAGCCATTTTTATTGCATATTTGTTTGGTTAATGGCTAGGGCTGAGCACCAGCTCGCTAGAGCTTTAAAATGAGGGGATTTAGAGGCCAAAAATCTTTCCTCGGCTGAACATTGGTAGAGCACGGTCGTGCTTACGGGTGTGCACTTTGCAGGAATTAAAAATTTTAGGTATGCTGATAAGTGCTTGTGTGATAAGAATGCGAAGGGTTTTTTCCTTATGATGATCATTACTTTTATCAGGTTTTAACGCTAATATGTGTGTATTTATGTTACTTTCATGCATATAGGATTGTGAAGCCGAATGGTAAAGAAAGAAGCCAATGTAGATCATGAACGCACTATTTGGATGAAATCTTGTGAAGTTTCAAACGCAAAGACATAAGTCGGGTTCAAGATGCAAGAATGTGTGCCAACCTAGCTTGTGCATGATGGTATCCTAGCTTGATGGTTTGGAGGGGTACAAGGGCAGTCACATTTGAGTATCCTAGCTTGTGTATTGATAGAGAGATCTTCACCAATGAAGCCGTTTATTAAAGAAGCAAAGTGATCTATGACGTAAACGTGTGCCCGTTTATGTTACCTCAATGAAAGCATGGATTCGGGAGTGTTTCGGGTCAGTACTGTAGCAGGTTCTGTTCATAGCCGGCCGGAAAAGTGAATTCCAGAGAATCCACTCGGGCGTGCAGAAAATCCCCATGCCCGTGCGAAAAATCCACAGGGGCGCCCATAGGGGCATGTGGATTCCTGATTCTAGCCCTTTAAAAGCTGATTTCAGCCCCGATTTCAACATTCTTTTCTTCATCTTTTCCCCAACTTGAGAAAAGGCTGCGGCTAGGGTTTTGAGAGGTATTGGAAAGGGATTTGGAGAGGTTCTATGGCTTCGACATCGCTCTCCATTTGGAAGAAGGTTAGTGGGAGAGGTTTCGTCGGCACCGATCCAGCGAGCTGTATCCTAGGCCAGACAAAGAGACCTTTGGAAGAGTCGAGGCTTCTCCACAAGACCATTGTCACGATTATCGAGGGGTTTTTCTATGGATTACTTGCTTTTACATTCGATTTCATTGTTGATTGTAATTAGCTCCATGGAGAGCTAAGCCCCCTAGTGGGTACTTGGATTTGTGAACCCTAGGATGTATTTGTTTCATTAAAACTTTTATTATGTTTCATTAATTGATGTTTTAATTGAGTTCCAATCTTGAATGCTTGATTGAATGAATACTCCCTTAGAGTGACACTAGGGTTGAGAGTTCTTATTGGTAACCCTTGTGAGTGAGTGACACACCACAAGAGTTAGACAAAGTTAGATTGGAGAGGGTTGAGAGGGTGAGTCGAGAAGTAGCTGAGCGTCCCCTTTCCCCTCCGGTGCAATTTACCCTATCTCCATTTGCTCTAGTTCTTTGCGGTCATAGTAGAGTGAATGGGATAAGGGATGATCTTCTGCTGGGGCTTAGTTGCAGAGGTAACGGAGTGAAGCATTGAAGTGATTTTAGCACCTAGGGCTTAATTATGACTAGGGACCTTCCACCTAGACCAAAGGGTTAGGTCTACATCTAGGAAGAGAATTTATCACTTGGAATCCCTAGAACTCATTGCGATTCTATACGAGTGCGAGGTGTTGAGATTGTTCGATTTCTCCTCTGGGACATGTATAGAGTCAGGCATGGTTGACCTTAGATTTGGGACCATGTATTGAAGGATCTCCATGACTCATTAATGCATTAGTTAGGAACCATAATATAGGGTTTTGCACTTGAAACGATCGTCCTAGGCGGAACAATATCCGAGTACCCCATTTATATCGATTGCGTTACCTCCCCGTCACTTGTGCTTCTCTTTCTTGTCTCTTTTATTCTTGTTTACATTACATCTTGTTAACAAAATCATTATTCATCTTTCACTTGGTTAAGAAACAATTTAAGTATTTTTATTCCCTACTCCCTATGGATATGATACCCACTCACCTGGGATTTTATTACTCGACAAACCCGTGCAATTGCGGGACACACGCAAGGGGTGTTGTCATATGCAGCTAAGCACGAGTGTGCTCCCTTATAAGCATGGGTGTGCTTGTAAAAAACAGGTTCATGCTTCTCCTCTTTCCTGGAAATTGTGACATATTTTGATTCCTTTTAATATAGGATATCATACTGATGAAGATCATCATGCAGGGGTTACACATCAAACCTCAGGGATGAGGAGGACCCCACCGAGAGTGATAACTTATGAGCACTACTAGATCATTTCTATCTTTTTTTGTGTTTTATTTTAATTTATTTTATTTGTCTTCGTATTTTTTCTTTTCTTGGGCTTCACTTGTGCTCCCTTTTTGCTTTTTAGGATGTGAGCCGTATTGGATCATGGAGCCAACAATTTGAGAGTGACCACATCACTTCATGTGATCAGGAAAGTCCCTAAAACTTCTCCCCAATTTAATGTGTCATTGATTTATTTTCCATGCATGCATTTTTGTACATTAAGGACAATGTATGGTTTTAGAGTGGGGGAGGGTTATCATTATGCTTATTGTGATGATGCATAATGATGTGTTCTCCACAAGTGCACGGGTTGCACACAAGTAATACAGTGGTACACCGTGAGGGGTAGGGTTATCGAACCATAGGGACTGGACTCAAAGTACTAATTGATCTTCTAATGTCTAACTAATCAATAATGGTTGGTAAAAAGGGTACAACTAGATCCTAAATGAGGAAAAGATGACAGGTAAGGGCTGGAATAAAAGTAGGTGAGATACACAGAGATAGAGCAGTACCCTTGACTAATCCCTTGGGGAAATGTGCAATGTACTTGCTTCTAATGCCTACTAGGTACATCCTAAGGTTCTTGTGTGTGCTCAAGAGCAATGTTGCATCTGTGGTTCTCAAATACACCAAGGTTTGCTAGGGAAACTGTACATCTCAAACACATTGAGTTTTGCAATCACAACTATGGTCATCCATACACCAAGTTTTACCAAAGCATCTATGCAAATCAAACACATCAAGTTATGCAAACACATCATTAAACACGAGAAACTAATAGAACTCCTTAGACATATTAAAAGCAAGTAAATCGACATAACACATAAACATCCAAGTTCATAGATTCGAGGCACTAGAGAGTGCCTAGCCCCTCATAGTTCCGCTGGCTTAGTTCTGTTTCACTCACGATCTTTCACCGAAGCTCCACTCTGGCACCAGAAAAGTGAAGGGGAAGAGCTTGGTAGCCGTCCCCCAAGAAGGAGAAGAAAAAAATGAAGAGAAGATGCCCTAGATCTGACTTAAAAGTAGTTTACGGTCACAACATGCCTGCTCATAGTCGTGCCACTCCCCCTGATTATCACTAGAATGTCTAAACAATTGAATCATAGAATTCCAGCACAGACATGCCCCTGCTTCGCCTCCTAGCATAATCGTGCTAGGAGCACACAAACCATGTGCCTTCTCCAAACTTGTGCTATAGTGATTTTGCTACAATGAATACTGCAGTACTCGGCTACAAAAATCACCTGGAATAATTAGGGGGAAGCGCATGGTCCTACGGAGACCATGTCTGGCCTGAGATAACTATAATTTCACATCTTTTCGCACTGTAATTGAGCTAAATCCTGCTCTTTTGCATAAAAACCTATTTTCCTGCAGAAACACACAATAATACCCATAGTAGCACCGAATCACAATAAATAAAAGCTTAAATTGAAGATAAATACATGAAAAGCATATGGAAATATATATATGAAATGCACTCATCACATGACCAAAGATGATCTATGATTGATTGATTAGGGATTCATAAGGCAAAGGGTGACACTAGAGTTAGTGTTTATTTTGTTGAATTTAATTGATAATTTCACTCATGTCCCGAAACCCCTTCTTCTTACACTCTACCCAAGTTGTGGATTTACTTGTACCCTAGAAAGGATTTTAGCTTGTAGACTAAGTTTTTGTTAAAAAAAATATATATTTAGTTGCTTGTTTCTTTAGTTGTTAGAAAGTCAGATTCATAAGAATGCCCTACCAATATTTTGTAAATAGTTTGTGGAGAAAGATGGTAGAAAAAGCTATCTCCTTAGAAGTGTGAAATCTAACCTTGAGTAGTTGAATCTTGAGCATCATCAATGTTCTCTTGATGACCTGCAAGGGGAAAAGGCTACCTCTAAGGTGTATGCAGCTACTACCCATTGGGTTTTGTGGAAATAAGGTTCTTTGAGCTATTTTTCTTCCAAGGTACATGTGGTACATATCAAGGGTAAATTCACACACACACACACTAGGAATTTAGGGTACGAGTGATTACTCCTTCTTCTGGATCAGCTGAACACGCGATAATCTCTAGGATCCCTTTGTTTTGTGTGTGAATTCCCTATCCTTTGTAAGATTAGAGGCCATGCACTCATTGACACATCCCTTGTGTGTTTGTACTGCAAGTGCATGGGTTGTCAAAGTAATAAAATACCCCGGTGAGTGGGTAGTCGAATCTATGGGGAATAGTAACACAGAAACACAGGTATTGCAACTTAACTATAGTGAAAGCCAAGTTGTGATGTTGATTTTAAATGTCAATGCAAATAAAAGTGAAGAGGAAAGATAAAAAGCATAAGGAGTAAGGAGAGGCAATCGATAGTAAAATGGGGTACCCAGACAATGGTCACCCTAGGACTATTGTTTCAAGTGCAAGACTAGTATTGTACCTCCTAATTGAAGTTTAATGAGTCATGGAGATCCAAAGACACAAAGTCCCAAACCCCAAACCCAAGGTCAACCATGACTAACCCTTACACTATGCCCCAGCAGAAAGAGATACTCTCGACACCTCACACTGTGTAGGGTTGCTTGAAGCTCTAGGGATTCCAAGTGATAAACCTTATTCCCTAGTATAGATCTAACACTTTAGTCCAGGTGAAAGACCCCTAGTTACGATTAAGCCACAACACTAAGGATTACTTCAACACTTCACTTTGTTACTCACGCAACTAAGCCCCAGTGGAGTTTGTCTCTTAGCGCTTTACTCTATCATGACAACAAAGAACTATTGGAATGTGAAGGTAGGATAAATCACGTTGGAAGGGAAAGGGGACGTTTCGCTACCTCTTGACTCACCCTCTCAACCCTCTTCAACCTTGCTTTGTCTAACCCTAATGAAGTGTCACTCATGCACAAGGATTACCAAGATAGATTCTCAACCCTAGTGTCACTCTAAGGGAAAATCAATTCAACAAACATTCAAGGTTGAAACTCAATTAAAACATTAATTAAAGGCATAATAAAAGTCAATGAAACAAAATCATCATAGGGTTTACAAGTCCAAGCACCCACTAGGGGTTTAGCTCTCCATGGAGTAATATATATGCAAATTTGAAATCAAGGATAAGTGCAAGCAATCCATAGATAAAACTCCCTTGTAGTCCGTATCGATGGTCTTACGGAGCCGCCTCATCTTCTCTAAAGGTTCCGTTGTCAAACCTAGGGCACACCTTGCCGAATCGATGCCAAAAGCTCCCCCAATGATTCTCCTCCAAAGGAACCAGATGTCGATTATCGTAGGACCACTCTAAAACCCTAGTAAAAGCCTCTTCAAACCCTATCCGTGAGCGCCTCTAAAGATGAGCAAAATATAGGAAAAGGATCCCCAAAAAAACGCTCAAAGTGGTATTTATAGAGCTAGAATCAGGCATCCACACGGGCGTGGGTAATTTCCACATGCCCATGTGAATTTCTAAATTTTGTTTTTCCTGCGCACTGTAAACAGTAACTGCGACAGTAATTTTGCTACAATGTTTTGATATAGTAAATTGCTCCAGTGCTTGGCCGGTATTTACCTGAATTTACTCTTTTCATCTAGGCCATATGAATGGGCACACATCCATGTGGTAGATCACATCACGTCTTCAATGAAACCACATTGATGAAGCTCTTGATAATGTTGCATAAGTCGGAACATATGAGTGTGACTGATTTTGTGCCCCTCCACTTTATGTATTTTCTTGAGCATAATGGAGGTTGGCACACACTCATATGTCTTTGAGCACAACTTCTGTCTTCATGTTTGTTCAATCCAATAACTTTATCAACATTTGCGTCCGCAATCTACTTTTGCTTCCTTCTTTCCAAACTTGTCTCCACACCCCTAAATGCACAAATAAACACAAATACACACAAATGAACCATAAAATTTGATAATAGTAATGCTCAATGTAAGAAAAGTATACTTCATATTACTTATACACAAGAACTTATCACTCATCTTCTTTTCTTAAAAGTCGAGTGTTTTGCTTCAGGACAAGCAAATGTTCAAGCGTGAGGGTATTTGAAGAGTGCATTTTACATAGACATTTTACATACACTATTGTATGATTAGCTTATCTTTTGGCACATATTTTGGTGTAAATCAATGCTACTTTGGGTGTTTGTGTTTAATTGTGCAGGAAATTAGGTCTTGGGATAAAAGAATAAGTTGTGGAACAAATCGGGTGCAAAACAAAGTTGAAATGTGAATTACAGTGAAAGCACAGGCGGAAGCATTCCCGTGCTTCTACCCCTGCACATTACAAGAGTTTTTAGCACAAGAAGAGCATGGTTTTGGCACCCCAAGGACGGTCACCCTAGGGAAACACGGGCTGAGCATGCATGTGTTTTACTGGAAAATCCTTCCTAAGCAAACCACAGTACTGTACCACCAGTATTTCAGCATGAATAGAAACACGCTTATGCTTATGCCAATGCTTGTTATAGGTTTTTGATTATTTTGTGCCGAAGACTGATCCTAAGGTTCCTTAAAAGAGCACGGACAAGAGTGAAGGTGTCTTGAAGATGTTCTTGCAGGCCGTGGCTGGACTTCATCTTCCATGGATTAGAGACAGATCTGAGGTTCCAAGACACCGAGTAGAGCGGAGTAATATTGGCGGGACTTCATCGTAGTACCGTCAGAGTGGTTTGGAAATAGAAGGGGAGTTTTTCATGGATTATTTCTCTTTTGTTTTCTTTAATCTTTCATGTGTTTCTAAAACTATGATGGGATAACCGTCTTTCAGTACCCTAGATTATGAATCTTGACCTTTGATATGTTGATTTAGTACATATGACTATTGAGTTTTCTTATGGTCTCCTTTGTGTTTATTTGGATTATCTTCTTGTGTTGATTGCCATTGATGTTTGTACGTTGTTTACTTGACATGGGAATTGTCGATAGCCATGTGAGCATTAATTTTTCATTGCTAGTTCCCTATAGTTGCAATTGCAATTAAGAGTGAATATTAACCCTAGATTGATTTCTCACTGTTTATAGGATAAGCTTTATTTGTCTAGCTAGGTCACAGATTAGGGAAGGGTTTGAGTCCGCTCCGGGCCTTGAGTGAGGACGTACATTATCAAACCCTCTATAGGTGGTCACCACGGTCCAAGGAGATATACATCTAACCATTACCTAGTCAATTCATCCGTCAAGGGGATTGGTCCGGAGCACTACTCTATCTCTGTGATCCTCACCCAATTCACTCCCAATCTTACTTTTGCTTGAGCCATTAGTCCATTTTATTCTTTTACCCTTTTTTATCCCGTTAGATATTAGATGAACAACG
Organism: Dioscorea cayenensis subsp. rotundata; assembly: GCF_009730915.1. Lineage (NCBI taxonomy): Eukaryota > Viridiplantae > Streptophyta > Magnoliopsida > Dioscoreales > Dioscoreaceae > Dioscorea > Dioscorea cayenensis. Next base: position 5,896,845 of record NC_052473.1, read on the forward strand.
TGTACTAAAAGCTTACAAGTCCCTGTAGATTCCACTAACTGACCCATTTGGGTACACTTTACTACTTGTACAACCCATGCACTTGCAGTTACACAAAGGGTACATCAAATTACAAAGAGCATAAGAACAACTTGTTAATCCACTCAGGAGGATTGAGGGCAAACTCTCCAAAGCACCCCATTATTAGGTGATAAGTTCTAAACAAATCATATTTTCTATATCATTTACACTACATTTAGCATAAAATTGTGCATGTTTAGCATCTCATGAGTATGAAATTTTATTCTTTTGTTCACAACGACATTTATTTTTGCTTTAGGAAGAAAGAAGTGAATTTGAGGATGTTTGGAAGCAAAATGAAGCAAGTTGTTGAATTAAGGCTGCACCTCAACTCACAACGAGCGTTATGGCAACTCATAATGCCAGTTATCTACACTTACCACTGTCGTGATAGCATGAGCTCATTAGTAGCAACATAGAAGCCATAACGGTCTCACAACGTCCATTGTGAAGCCCATAACTACCGTTATCAAGACACATAATGCCCGAAGGCCGTACTAGGATGCGACTTGGAGCCCAAGCAACAACTTACTCATAACGAGTATCACAATACCAGTGGTGAGGCCGTAGTGGAGCCGATTACTATAAATATGACAAGGTGCCCTTGCGTATATCCCGCAAGTACACGGGTTTGTCGAAGTAATAATCCCGGATGAGCGGGTATCGAATCCACAGGGAGTAGGGAATAAAAACACTTAATCCGCTTCTTAGCTATGTGAAAGCTCAATAGTGATAAGTGTGACAATGATTCAATTCTCAAAAGTAAAACAACGAGTAAGAAAGCACGAGAAAAGGAGGAGGTAAGGCAATCGATAAAGATGGGGTACTCGGATAATGCTCCACCTAGGACAATCGTTTCAAGTGCAAGAACCCTCTATTATGCTTCCTAATCGATGCAATGGTGAGTCGTGGAAATCCTTAAATACATTGTCCCAAACCTAAGGTCAACTATGCCTAACTCTATACATGTCCCGGAGGAGAGATTAGATAACCTCTCAACCTCGCACTCGAATAGAGTTGCAATGAGCTCTAGGGATTCCAAGTGATTAATCTCTTCCTAATTATAGACCTAACCCTTTGGTCCAGATGGAAGGTCCCTAACCACAATTAAGCCCTAGATACTAAGATCACCTCAACGTTTTACTCCGTTGCACGCGCAACTAAGCCCCAGCGGAGGATCATCCCTTAGACTATTCACTCTATTATGGCCGCAAAGAACTCGAGGAACGGAGGTAGAATCTATCACGTCGGAGGGGAAAGGGGACGCTACTGTACCTCTCGACTCACCCTCTCAACCCTCTCCAACCTAGCTTTGTCTAACGCTCGTGGTGTGTCACTCACTCACAAGGTTACCAACAAGAACTCTCAACCCTAGTGTCACTCTAGGGGAAATGTTCATACAATCAAGCATTCAAGGTTGGAACTCACAACAAACATCAATTAATTGAAAGCATAATAAAGAGATTCAATGAAACAAATGCATCCTAGGGTTCACAAATACCCAAGTGCCCACTAGGGGTTTAGCTCTCCATGGAGCTAAGTACAATCAAAGAAATAGAATGTAAAAGCAATGAATCCATAGAGAAACCCCCTCGATAGTCATGTCGATGGTCTTGTGGAAAGTCCTCTACTCGTCGTCCAAGGATACCCTCGTCCGGTATAGGATACGCCTCGACGGAAGCTCCCCTACCAACCTTCTTCCTAAGAAATGACGATGTCGAAGCCGTAGAACCTCTCCAAAACCTTAGCCAATACCTCTCAAAACCCTATCCGAAACCCCCTCTCAAGTTGGGGAAAAAATGGAGAAAAGAATGCTGAAATCGGGGCTGAATCGGCTTTAAATAGGGCTGGAATCGGGCATCCACACGGTCCTGTGGATTTTTCACACACCCATGTGGAATTTCCACACGGGCGTGGGTAATTTCCACACGGCCGTGTGGATTCTCTGGAATTGTGATTTTCGGCCGGCTGCAAACAGTAATTGCTACAGTGATTTGCTATTGTACCTGCTACAGTACTCTGCCAAAAAAAATACTCCCGAATCCACTTTTCATCGAGGTAACACAAACGGGCACACGTTTATGCAGTGGATCGCTTTGCTTCTTCAATGACAGATAAGTTCATGGAAATCTTGTTCTATGTGCATAAGTCGGAGTGCTTGAGTGTGATTGCCCTTGTGCCCCTCCAAATGGTTGTGCAAACTCAAATACGGGGAGGTTGGCACACACTCTAGCATCTTGCACTTGACTTATATCTTCGCGTTTGAACTTTAGCAAGATTTCTTCCAAAATTGGTGCATTGTGATCCACATTGGCTTCTTTCCTTCATACTCGGCCTCACAATCCTACCTGCACGAAAGTAACATAAAAACACACATACTAGTGTAAAAACCCAAGAAAAGTAATGCTTAACATAAGGAAAGAATGCTTCGCATTCATATTACACAAGCACTTATCAAAATACCCAAGTATTCTCAAAATTTATAGAGACTATTTTGCCAAATAACAGATGATAGCTGATTTTCAGGAGATCTGAGTGATGGGAGACGGTGTTTCTTCCATATTCCAATAAATTCTGGACGGATTTCTCAAGAGTGCATCAGTGACCATCATCAGAGAAGATCACGCATGACAGGCATCTTCAATGATCATCATCAGAGGGTCGTGAGTGACACATGTCATCTGGACAATCTTATGATCCTCTAATCCCCAACCTTCGGAGAACCATTGTAGGGAGTTAGTCTAAGAATACGTTAAAAGCTTATTTATTCTTTATTTGGTCTTGTAGTTCTCTTTTGCTTTGATTATTTACTTGTTTTAATCCAGAAGAACCTAATTTAAGGGGAATTGTATGCCTAGGTCCCTTGGTTATTATTTACAAATCTTGATTGATTAATACAAATTATTCTAGTTTTCATAATCATTACATGTTTTTACTTAATTGTTGCATATTGATGTGGATGAGGAGGATATGCCCCCATGTTGATGATGCCCATACCATGATAGATCTATAGATGTTCTAAGAGTTTAGGCATAGCTAGCTAGGTTTCCAGATTAGGGATTGAGTTTCCCTTAGGCTTAGGGTATGATTGGTCTCTTCTCGTGGAATTCCCACACATATGTCAAACCTAGGAGGCTGGGGTGAAAGAGATTCTATCTTAAGTTCCTAGTGGTTTAGACCTAGTGGCGATGGCTTATTAGGGCTAGTAGGCCTTTGAATTCTCCTAATTCGAACCTAGAACTTGATGTACACTTAACACCTATCATAATTAATAACCAAGATAACTATAGTACATACTCCCAACTCTTTCTAAGTGTACTTAACGTCATCTCTAATTATATTATTTAATACTGTTGTACAAGTAAACTAAAGAAAAAGCATAAACGTTAGGTTATTTATTAAGTGAAAAGAAAGTAATAGGAGCCTCTTGTCATTCCTGGAGAAATACGACCCTTGCCTTCACCCACGAGGTATTACTTGATAACCAGTATACTTACAGTATAACAGACTAATTGTAGTATTAAGTATATACTTGCATGCTCATATATTTGCATAGTTTACACACACATAAGGCGTCCATGATTAGGCTTACTCACAATCCCCACTAATCGCGGCATGTCTATCCAAGGTAGGTATTTTTGCTCTTCACAAAGCACATCCAACATGATTACTAAGGCTTTCACCACAGTAACAATCAAGCAATACAAGCATGCAATAAGATTCAAATAACTTGGATTGCAATTAAGAAACTAATAAATCACAAAGATCCAAAACCAATGTCAAAAAGAATAAAACCTTGGACGTCAAATAAGCCCAAACATCTGCAAAATTATCCCTCAATTAATGGAGGGCAAGCATTCAAACTACAATACACGAAGAGAAATAAACTAGACATAAAAACCATCTTCTTAATCATGCCAGAGGATGATCGCCGGAGAATAGCCAAGAACCATCCGCGAATACCACCAAGCCACTCTTAATGGCTACAATCTTTCCTCTCAGAGATGGTTGGGTTGAATCTCCCTCCAAAATCTCCTCAGAAGCCCTGGAGATTCTCCCCTCTTCCCCCTATCCCCTCCCCAGCACCTGTGCTCTTCCCTTTGCCTTGTCTCCAAAATAGAACAAAAAATACCCTAAAAATCCTCATCTGAACTATTTATATTGTGCCACTTAAGGGCTACTTACAGTTTAAGGACATGGCCATAAGGAGCTGGAGATGATGCGTCAAAAGCCTTACAGGATCACCTACGGCCTTAAGTCCCATCAATAAGATCTTCTATCTTGTGTTATAGTGCATCTTATGGCCATAAGTGCTAGACCATAAACTTCTTTGTATAGCCCTTGTGACCACCCTTACAGGTATAATCTTTGCTCATAAGCTCCTTTGGAAAGTCCTTATGGTCACACCTACGGGGGTAAGTCCTACCCATAACCTCTCTGAAGGTCTTTAAGCTCCTTATTACGGCATAAGCATACTCGCAAGATTCCCTAGAAGAGGCTTACAGCCGTAAGCCTAACCATAAAGTGCCCATAAGAAATCTTGTTTGGCTTGTCCTTCTTTGATTGATGATGAGAGAGTTCAATCTTCATTGTTTGGTGTCTAGAACACTTCCTTTGGCTCTCTCTCATCTTTAAGTGTTGCCCGAAGCTTGAGAATGCAAACCACACTATATTTTACATAGAATTTCATAATATACCTCTAATACATGCTTAATGAGTGTACAAGATGATATATAATAATGAAAAATTTTACACTCATTAGTAGCACTCAAGGAGATCATCAAGGAGCTCAACGATGCGGATCCGACGAGTTTTCATCACCATCTTCTAGTCGAAATTCCAAGGGAGTTTGTCTATTATTCTTATCATTTTTTCTATGTATTTTGAGATTTCTCTCTTGTCATGTTGAACTAGACTCCCAATGCCACATGGCATCCGGTGAACCTTGGGAGAAGAACTTGTTTGTAAGGAAGATATTTGTTATTTTTGAATGACTGTTGGTATGTTGTTTGCCTTCATTCTATTGTTTTAATGTTCAACATACAATGGATGGATTCCATAGGTCTTGATTCTAAAATGATGCTTGTATAGCGGGATGCTTGCATGTGTTAGGTCACACAATGTTTGAAGGAAGATTCATTGTACCGGTACACCAGAGGTTATAGGTGTCGATAGCCCCAATGGCAATTAGTATTAGTTCTAGCTAGAGAGATTTAGAATTTTCCTAACCAAAATTCGTTATACTCAAAGACATCATAGGGCTATCTTCCAGATGGAGGAACCTGTATTAGATTAGTTCTACACCACATAGGTTCCGGGGTAGTCGACTCTAGAGTTTTGTGAACCAAACCTAGTCAATATTTGATAAGTGTCTAAATACATCACTTTTATTATATATATTTTATTCACTTTCATTCATATTTCTATGAGTTGGATGCTCTTTACACTTTTTACTTGTTATTATTGTTTCAAGACATTGGAGGATCATCTAGAGCATTATTGAGCTTCGTTTGGCATAAATCAAAGAATTTATCGAAGCTCGCAGAGGAGATAGAGGAGATAGAGGAGAAAGAGAGGTGTGTAGGCAATATTTGGCCCGTACAGAGCAGATAAAGAGATGTTGACACGTCCGTATATTCGTGTAAACCGCAAGTACATGATTGTCGAAGTAATAATCCCAGATGAGTGGGTATCGTATCCACAGAGAGTAGGGAATAAAGACACTTGAGTTGTTTCTTAACTAATGTGGAAGATGAATAGTGATAAGTGAGACAAAATATGAAATAATGAAAATAAAAACAACAAGATAGAAGGCACAAGTAAAGGAGAACGTAAGGCAATCGATAAAGATGGGGTACCCAGATATTGATCCGCCTAGGACAATCATTTCAAGTGCAAGAACCCTCTATTATACTTCCTAATTGATGCAACAATGAGTCATGGAAATCCTTAATTACATGATCCCAAATCTAAGGTCAACCATGCCTAACTCTATACATGTCCCGGAGGAAAGATTAAATAACCTCTCAACCTCGCACTTGCATAGAATTGCAATGAGCTCTAGGGATTCCAAGTAATAAACCCTATTCCTATGTATAGACCTAACCCTGTGGTCCAAGTGAAAGATCCCTAGCCACAATTAAGCCCTAGATGCTAAAATCACTTCAACGCTTCACTCCGTTGCACTCGCAACTAAGCCACAGGGGAAGGTCATCCCTTAGCCCACTCACTCTACTATAGCCGCAAAGAACTCTTGGAACGTAGAGGTAGGATAGATCACATCAGAGGGGAAAGGGACGCTCCGCTACCTCTCGACTCACCCTCTCAACCCTCTCCAATCTAGCTTTGTCTAACTCTCATGATGTGTCACTCACTCACAAGAGTTGCCAAGAAGAACTCTCAACCCTAGTGTCACTCTAGGGGAGCATTCATACAATCAAGTCTCCAAGATTGGAACTCACAATAAACATCAATTAATTGAAAGCATAATAAAGAGGTTCAATAAAACGAATACATCCTAGGGTTCACAAATACCCAAGTACCCACTAGGAGTTTAGCTCTCCATGGAGCTAGATACAATCAATGAAATCGAATGTAAAAAAAAAGCATCCATAGAAAAACCATCTAATTAGTCGTGGCAATGGTCTTGTGGAGAGTCCTCTACTCATCACAAGGGTAACTTTGTCCGGCCTAGGATACACCTCGCCGGATCGGGTGCCGATGAAAAGCTCTCCCCACGAACCTTCTTCCAAACGATGCACGATGTCGGAGCCGTAGAATCTCTCCAAAGCCCTAGCCAATACCTCTCAAAACCCTAGCCGCCCTCTCTCAAGTTGGGGAAAAGATGAAGAAAAGAATGATGAAATCGGGGCTGAAATCGGCTTTTAAAAGGCTGAAATCGGCTTTTAAAAGGCTGGAATCGGGATTCCACACGCCCGTGTGGGCGCCCTTGTGGGCGTCCTTGTGGATTTTTCAGACTGGCGTGTGGAATTTCCACACGCCCGTGTGGATTCTCTGTTTTTCTGTTTTCATGGCCGGCTGTAAACAGTGCTGCTACAGTATTTTGCTGTATTGTTTTATAGTGCCCTGCTACACTACCGGCCTGAAATACTCCCGAATCCATACTTTCATCGAGGTAACGCAAACGGGCACACATTTACATCACGGATCGCCATGCTTCTTTATTAACAAACATGTTGGTAGAGATCTTATTCTATATGCACAAGTCAGAATGCTTGAATGTGACTGCCCTTGTGCCCCTCCAAATAGTTGTGCTAACTTGAGTACGAGAAGGTTGGCACACATTCCTGCATCTAAAAGCCGATCTATGTCTTTGCGTTTGAATTTTAGAAAGATTTCCTCCAAATTAGTGCATTACGACCCATATTGGCTTCTTTCTCTCATAAGCGGCCTCACAACCCTACATGCATGAAAGTAACATAAGTGCACCCATATTAGCATTAAAACCCGAGAAAAGTAATGCTCAACACAAGGAAAGAATGCTTCGCATTCTTATCGCACAAGCACTTATCAAACTCCACCACACTTAAGCTTTTTCTTGTCCTCAAGCAAATATTAAAACATTATATGCATAGATGAAAGAGACATTGGAAGTGCTTGGCCTTAGGTTCACCAAAGCATAAAAAGAGTGCATTCTACAAGTACGGGAAATTTTAACACTAAATACGAAAAATCAATGCTCTAGCTAAAAACTTGAATCAAAAAGGACGACAACCCCTAAATCGTGTAAGTCTGTGAACTCACTCAAGTCAACCCAAAGTATACTCCTCAAAGTTCTACGTACAAGGGACTTATTTATGTACAAAAGGTGATAAAAATTTAAAAAGGGTACTATCTTCACACATCCTCTAAGGTAGCCCTTTCCAAAGCGGCAGCTAAGGTGGCTTTCACACTTTCACGGTGGTAGCTCTTTCTACCTTGGTGGTAGCTTTCACACATCCCATGAGATAGCTCTTTCTCTCTTTAGGGCATAACTAGTTTCCTACTTATGAGAGTAGCTTCATACATCATAGGTGGTAGCTCTTTCCACCCAACAATCACAACTAAACAACAAAACCATTTTGTTCTTTCTTTTTATTTTTCCATTTTTTTTCAGAATTACCACAAGAAACAACTATAACTAGTCCCTTATGCATCAAACATGAGTTTCCAAAAGTTTTCAAAGAGTGAGTAGTGCAACAAGTGTCAATCGGGCAAAAATTCCTAGAAATTCAAGCAAAAACTAGAGCATGAAAACATTCAATGTTAAAAATTCTCCTAAACTCAAGAATACAATCAATGTAACTAAGGTGAACCGTCATTGGCTATGTAAGCATGTATATCAATCAAAACTACTATAAAAGAGATGTGTATACTATGAAACTCCCCCCACACTTAAGTTGTAGATTGTCCCCAATGTACATATGCAAGCTCATTCATAATGTAAATCAATTAAATTCAGATGTGGGAGAAGCAATCAAAACAATACTCCCCTAACTCATAGTGTTGCATTTGATGGAGCTAAGTCCTTGGGAGTGTTGTTCCAATGGGTTGTGAAGCTCACACTGCCAAGTGGCGAAACATCTTGGCCGTGCCTATGATAAAGTCTCAATTCCCATGATGACACGACCATCTGCACGCATATACAAGGGGGTTCAGTGAAGCTCAAATAAAAACAAAAATAACTCGAGTATATAAAAGATAAGACAATGAATACAACTCGAGATACAAAATAAACTCAGAAGGAAAGTCCTTTCTCAAGAAACAAGTCCAAAAATAAAAAAAGCGGAAACAAAAAGACGTGGAAAAATAAAAATCAAGTGTCGATGTCGCTGCTCGGATCCTCCATCGCTGCTTGTGCTAGATCAAGGGGTACTGGTAAGGTGGTGAAGGAGATGCTGGAGGGGCGGGGGGTCTGTCTCTCAATAGTTGTCGTAAGAAATTGAAACGGGCCATCATATCGACATACTGCGGCCGATCATGACGACCGCGATCTCGATGATCTCGGACCACAATACACTCACAGTGCTCTCGAGCCATTCAATACGATCATAGGCTCCCCGAAAGGGGCACTGGGCACCCCGAGGTCTCTGGTCGCCGTAGGTGCGGAACCCTCCATCGCGATCCCCGCCGCCTCGGCGCTCCTCAAGGTGGAAGTGGCTAAAATGTAAGCTCTAGGCCCATATCTACGCACCACTCCCATCATCCTGAGAGTATCGAGTCCAAGCGGAAAGGGAATAACTGTCTGATTGATATCCCGAAGACCATCACCGAGACCCATCCGCAGAATAAGTCTAGTAATGTAAGGACCAAAAAATAATACTCTCACTCTCCCGTTCTGGCTCAGGTATCACATGTAATCTGCCACAATGTGCCCTAGATAAATAGGCATGGACCTAGCCATGGAATACAGATAAAGTAAACTCTGTCAGCTCAGAGTACTAGTGTTATCTCTTAGGTCATCCACAGATCTGCTAATGACGGCGAATAAATATCTGTAGCTCAGCCGAGACAAACATGTGGCCTTGGATACTCCCGGTTCATGCTGCCCCTGAGGTAATCTGTTGGCAAGTGGCTATACTACACGGTTTCTGTGACACTCATGGCAAATTATCATCCAAACCATCTAAACTGTATGCCATCAGTGATGTCAAAACTCCCATACTGCTGCATAAACAAAAAAGATGCCAGCACCTCCAGTGTCAGTGGCCGGAAAACTTGCTCCCGTATAGACAATAATCTTCATCAGCTTCCCACGGCCATCAGCATGTCAAGTTCCCTGACTAACTCATCACCTCGCTGGACCCCAGTCAGCACGCTTAAGTCCATGAACCGGAATTAGCCAAACCTAAGTCCCGATAACAGTTCGAAACGAGCCCGATGCTCGGGATTCTAGAACTCAATATGTGCCAACTCGGGTGAAGGTTCTCTAGGGTGCTTCCCTTCTTGCCTCCTCGAGTGTGGTGCCATTTCAGCGGTAAATGAGGAAGAAACGATCAAACAAACTCAAAAACAACATACTGCAGAATTCCACACGGGCCTGTCGAAATTACCCACGCCCGTGTGGATCTACGGGGTGCGAAAACCGCACGGTTGTGAGCCAAATCAACTTAAAACCGCCCATAAGGGCTTCCTAAACATGCATAAGACATTATATCATGAAAATTGGCACAACTCAAGATCTTCAATATAATAAAAACTCAGTATTTGCGAAGAAAAGGATAAAAAGGGTTACCGATGAAATAAATGATAATACTTCAAACATCAGTACGAAATGTGAAGAAAAATCCTCCAAAACAACGGTGAAGGGCTGGGAAGTTGATCAGGAGTGGTTTTTGGGTGATTGCAGATGAAGAAGAAGAAGAGGATCCACTAAGATTTTAAAGAAAAAACTCACGTCTCTTGGAATTCTGCGCATCCACACGGGCGTGCGGAAATTACCCACACCCGTGCGGCTCCACACAAAAGCTTCACAGGGGCAGTTGTACACCCTTGTATGCTCTCGGGAAAACACTCACTGCCTCTGAACGCAAATACACGGGCGTGTGAGAAATATCCACGCTTGTGTGCCCGACCCACAGGGGTAGCCGCACGCCCTTGTAGCATCTCTGGACATCCAAGAAAATTTGCTAAGTGTTCCGCACGCCCGTGCGGGAATTCCGCACGGGCGTGGACATTCATAGGCCAAACTCACAGGGGCAAGCGCATACCCCTGTGTCTTCTCGGGATGGAGAGAGCTCCTCTGCAGAGATTCGCACGGGCATGCGGAAATTACTCATGCCCGTGCGATTTTCACAAGGTCTCCCACAGGGGCGAATCCACGCCCCTTTGTGCTTTCGGGATAATCTGCTAATCTCTGCAGTAATTCACATGCCCATGTAGAAATTACCCACGGGCGTGCGAGAATCCGCTGGTCGTTCACAGGGGCGAGTCCACGCCCCTGTCCCTTCTCTGGATGAGCTCGTAATGGAAATTCACAGGCATGCGGAAATTCCACACGCCCGTGTGTTTTCTCTGGATGACTTAGAAATTATAGACGCTCTGCAGAAAATTCCTGAACATGTTTACACACTTAGAGCCTGCCCTAATATACAAATTTTACTAGTGAAAAACTTGAGAAATAGCTCAAACGACCCAACTTTGCCAAATCCACATGAAAACACACGGTGACAATTCAAAACCCACAATAAAATCGCAGCACAATTATATAAAAATCAAGACAACAACACTCAACACTTTATTCATGCACACACTAAACTACTAAACTACGAAAATAATAAACACTTGGGTTGCCTCCTAAGAAGCGCTTTTTGACGTCACTTAGATTGACGTACCTTGTCTTACATCATGGGGGCTCATAGATGAAAGTTGCCCTCTTACACATGGCTTGAAAACATGATGAGCAAAGTCTCTTGAAGGTAGAGGATGAATTATCAGGCTTGGGACCACCTATCAACGGTTCATCCAACTTCTTCGATTCCCACACATCTCCAATAGCCTTGGAGCATTTCAGGTGGAGTCTCCTAACCCTCTTCATCTTTCAGAGTAGCTTCTTCAAGATCCGCGGAGTAGATGGTACTTCTTCCGTCGAACCAAGCATCATTACTTCTTCATTATCCTCCTCTTGGTCAAACAAACACTCATACGGGTCTGGATTGAACATTTCCTGCATGTATTCATTAACAATCTCATCAGTAGTGTCTAGAAAATACAAAGTATCATCGAAATCAAGAGAATAGCGCATGGTTTCAGCAAGGCGGTATGTGAGTTTGTCATCTCTGACTCTCAGTGTTAGCTCTCCGCCGTCCATGTCAATCAAGGCTTTGGAAGCCCGAAAGAATGACCTCCCAAGTATCAAGGGTACATCCGCATCCTCATCGATGTCTAGCACCACAAAGTCAACCGCAAAAATGTACTTGTCCACCTTGACAAGCACATCTTTGATGATGCCCCTCTGATGTCTCACCGTTCTATCCGCCAATTGCAAAGTCATCCGAGTAGACCTAGGCTCGCCCAAGCATAGCTTTTGAAAGAAGGTGTATGGCATGACGTTGATACTAGCCCCTTAGTCCGCCAATGTCATTTCTTCACCTAGATTGCCAATATTACATGGAATGATGAAGCTTGCCGAGTCTTTCTTCTGGTTCGACATATTCTTTTGCAAACCCACCGAGCAAGATGCATCTAAAATCACTGAAGCACTCTCCTCTAACTTCCTCTTTTTGGTCAACAATTCTTTCAAGAATTTTGGAAACTTAGGCATTTGAGCCAATGCCTCAACAGAAGGAATATTGATGTGGAGTTGTTTGAACAAACTCAGGAACTTATTGTACTGTCCATCCCCTTGGTCGTTTTTAAATCTAGAGGGATAAGGGATTCTTGGCTTCAAAGGTGGGGGTGCCACCTCCTTCTCTTTGCTTGCTCTCTTCTCAACCTCTATACCCTCGGGTGCGTGTTCCTTGGGCTTCTCACTCAAAAGCTTACCCTCAACCTCATGACTACTTCTCAAAGTGATCGCCTTCACATGCTCTCTAGGGTTAGTCTCAGTGTTACTCGGCAAGCTTCATTGTGGCCTTTCCGATAAGGACTTCGCAATCTGCCCTACTTGATTTTCAAGATTATGCAAAGAGGTGGTGTGGTTGCGAAGTGTAGCCTCAGTTGATTGGAACCTTATATCAGATGATTGCACAAACCTAGTTAAAGCCTTCTCCAAATCATTCATCGAGTCTCCAAACCTGAAACTCTATTTTCCATGTAAGGGGCTTGTTTTTGTTGTTGGAAACCCGATGGCCCCATGGCCTTTTGTGGACCTTTGTTGCTCTACGAGAAATTGGGATGACTCTTCCAACCCGGATTGTAGGTGTTGTTGTATGGGTCTCCTTGATTCCTCATAGCATTACCTACAAAATCGACATTCTCAACCGAAGATGCATCACCAATAGAGATCAGGCAATCGGAGGGAGCATGTCCTCCACCACACCCAGTGTAAGTAGTCACAGCCGCCACTCTATTCGAAGTTAGAAGATCTAACTTCTTACTCAATGATTCCACTTGAGCCGCCAATAAGGTTACTATATCTATCTCATGGAGGCTGGCCACCTTTTTCTTCTCTTTAGCATTCCATTGGTAGATGTTTAACCCCATTTATTCAATTAATTGACAAGCCTCACTGAGGGTCTTGCTACCTAAGGTACCTCCTGCTGCCGCATCCAAGAGTTGCCTTGTACTCAAATTCAGACTGTTGTAAAAGGTCTGAACAATCATCCACTCCTGGAATCCGTGTTGCGGGCACTTTCTCAGGAGCTCCTTGAACCTTTCCCACGTCTCAAATAGAGACTCTAATTCCAACTGTACAAAGGACGAGATCTCATTCCTAAGCTTTGCGGATTTTCAGGAAGGGAAATATCGGGTAAGAAAACCTTCTACCATCTCCTCCCATGTGGTAATCGAGGCTCTAGGTAATGAGTGTAGCCACTTCTTCGCTCTCCCCTTTAAGGAAAATAGGAAGGTTCTCAACTTGATGGCATCATCCATCACCCTATTCCACTTGATTGCTGCAACATGTGGATGAATGCCGGCTTCAGCTCGAAGTTCTGAGCTGTAATCGGGGGACGCATAATACTCGATTGTGTCCCCAATACTAAAGGTCTGGCATAATCGGATAATGTCTGGTGCTGCTCATTCTATTCTGCCATGTTTTCAGATTCTTCTACTTCCAAATTAGCTAGATTAGACTGTTCTTGCACAAGTTCTTTCCTTTTCTTCTCAGTGTACGTTTAAGCTTGGGATCTCCTTCAATCATTATGGAGGGCTTCCCTCGGGTTATAACCTAGAGCTACACCTAAAAAGAAAGAAAAAAAATCAGAACGATGATAGAATAAGAAAATATGAAATAAAATGAATAAATGAATAGCTAAGAAAACAAAGTGCAAACTATCTCTAAACGCCTACTCCCCAGCAACGATTAAGCCCTAGATGCTAAAATCACTTCAATGCTTCACTCCGTTGCAGTCTCAACTAAGCCCCAGAGGATGGTCATCCCTTAGCCCATTTACTCTACTATGGTCGCAAAGAACTCTTGGAACGTGGAGGTAGGATAGATCACACCGGAGGGAAAAGGGGACGCTCCGCTACCTCCCGACTCACCCTCTCAACCCTCTCCAATCTAGCTTTGTCTAACTCTCGTGGTGTGTCACTCACTCACAAGAGTTGCCAAGAAGAACTCTCAACCCTAGTGTCACTCTAGGGGAACATTCATACAATCAAGTCTCCAAGATTGGAACTCACAATAAACATTTATTAATTGAAAGCATAATAAAGAGGTTCAATAAAACGAATACATCCTAGGGTTTACAAATACCCAAGTACCCACTAGGGGTTTAGCTCTCCATAGAGCTAGATACAATCAATGAAATCAAACGTAAAAACAAAGCATCCATAAAAAATCCCACTCATTAGTTATGTCGATGGTCTTGTTAAGAGTCCTTTACTCGTCGCAAGTGTCCCTTTGTCCAGCCTAGGATACACCTCGCCGGATCGGTGCTGACGAAAGCTCTCCCACTAACCTTCTTCCAAACGGTGTTCGATGTCGGAGCCGTAGAACCTCTCCAAAGCCCTAGCCAATACCTCTCAAAATCCTAGCCGCCGCCCTCTCTCAAGTTGGGAAATAGATGGAGAAAAGAATGCTGAAATCGGCTTTTAAAAGGCTAGAATCGGGATTCCACATACCTGTGTGGGCGCCCCTGTGGATTTTTCACACTAGCGTGTGGAATTTTCACACGTCCGTGTGGATTCTCTGTTTTCCTATTTTCTTGGCCGGCTATAAATAGTGCTACTGCAGTATTTTTGCTACAGTGTTTTCTACAGTCCCCTGCTACAGTGCCGTCCTGAAATACTCCCAAATCCATACTTTCATCAAGGTAACCCAAACAGGCACACATTTATGTCGTGGATCGCCTTGCTTCTTTAATAACGGACATGTTGGTAGAGATCTTGTTCTATATGCACAAATCAGAATGCTTGAATGTGACTGCCCTTGTGCCCCTCCAAATGGTTGTTCTAACTCGAGTACGAGGAGGTTGGCACATATTCCTGCATCAGGAACCCGACCTATGTCTTCGAGTTTGAACCTTAGCAAGATTTCCTCCAAATTAGTGCATTACGACCCACATAGGCTTTTTTCTCTCATAATCGGCCTCACAACCCTACCTGCATGAAAGTAACATAAATACACCCATATTAGCGTTAAACCCCGAGATAAGTAATGCTCAACACAAGGAAAGAATGCTTCACACAAGCACTTATCAGATGTGCAGCCGGCTGCACACCAACCCTCACACACCCAGGTATAACTTGGTTATGAAGTTATAAAAGCATTCCTAGGACTTTCTTTGGATGGGGGATGGGGTCTTTGGCCACCATCTCCTCCACTATTCTTCACCATCATCTCCTCCATTCTCCATAACCATCACCGGAGTAGTTCATTAGCCGAAGAAGGGGTTTTGGAAGGTGATTTGAAGAGCAAGAACTCAATAAGGAGAAGGTCACACTAAAGGAAGAACATCGAGTTTGACGTCGTGGATCTGACGAGCTCTTGTCACCACCTTCTAGCCAACATCCTAAGGGAGTTGATTATGAGCTTTTGTATTATTTTATCTATAAATACTCTCCTTGTGATGTGGAACTAGGCTCCCAATGCCACCGGGCATCTGGTGAACCTTGGGAGAGGAACTTGTATGGATGATTGATTTCTTTTGTTAATTGAATGTTGCCATGTTTATTTGATTTTAATCTATTGTTTTGATGTTCTATCTACAATGGATGGATTCCATAGGTTTTGATTCATGAATTGTATATGTATGGTAGGATACTTACATGTATTAGGTCGCACAATGATTGAAGCCGGATTTAATGTGCTGGTTAACCGAAGGTGCAGTACATCAGAATTTTCGAGTGCAGTAGCTCCCCATGAGGTTATGGTAATTTTAGTTGAAAGCGAGTATTAGAATTACCTTAACCAAGACTCCTTATTCTTAAAGACATCGTAGGGGTATCTTCCGGATGTAGGAACCCGGATTGGATTAGGGCTACACTACGGAGGTTCCGGGATGTCGACTACCGAGTCTAGCGGATCAAACTTGGCCAATTAGCACTCAATTTCCTATATTCATCCTTACTTATTCTTCTCCTAAGGGGATCCTCGCCCGAGGTCTCTCGTGCTCATTGCAACTTGCCCTTTAGATTGCTTGCATGGTGTACCTTAGTTCATTTTGTTTATAGTTCTTTATTTTATTTATTTTCATATTTTTATTTTTGAAACAACAATCTTTGTTTGGTAGACTAGATAGTGATGACTAGGAGGAAGTAATAGTAGATCTTGGGGCCCCAGGGAATATGACCTTTCATGCTTGTGCGAGAGGTTTATTACTTGACAACCCGTGCACTTTCAGGCGAGGAGTCGTGTGTTCACTTTCTAGCGTGTAGCATGCTCACCATCAATATTACACTTAAATTACCAAATTAATCCTTACTTGTTCTTCTCTCGAAGCGGATCCTTGCCCGAGGCCTCTCATTTTCATTGCCATGTTTTATCTTGATTTGCTTGTGTGGTGTGCCTCAGTCCATTTTCTTTATTGTTCTTTCTTTTATTTATTTTAATATTTTTTTTTAACCAACAACCTCCTTGTTTGATCGATTAGATATTATCACCTAATGGGAAATAATAGTAGATCTTGGGCCCCAAGGAATACCATCCTCTCATGCTTGCTCGAGAGGTTGATTACATGAGGTCTCGTGCACTTGCTTCTGGGGAGTCGAGTGCATATTTTCTAGTGTTGCATGTTTTCACCATTAAACCTATCCATTGTAGATTAACCTGAAACATCATAGATTAAAATCAAAGAACAAGCCAAGATGTATTAATAAAGAAAGTATTTATCCATACAAAGTTTTTCTACTAAGGTTCACTAATGCTCTTTAGCCTTGGGAGTTTAGTTTGCCATAAATGAAAGGAAAATTGATAACTACGTGAAAATGTATATTTTATATATCATTTATACTACATTTAGCATAAAATTTTACATGTTTAGCACCAAACTAGTACATATATTCATTCTTTTGTTTACAACAAGCTTTTATTCCATCTTATAGACAAAGAAGCAAATATGGAGGCATTTCAAAGTAAAATAGATCAACTTGCTGAACCAGAGTATCACATGGCTCACAATCGCCATGGTTACATCTTACCACGGTCGTTGTCCACTCCTATCATGACCGTTATCAAGCCATATCACTATGGAATATGAAAGACCAACACAAAAGTCATAATAGCCTCCACAATAGCCATTGTAAATCATATCTACCGTGACCAATCCACACAATACCAGGATAGACTGTGTCAGGACGTGACTTGCAGCCTAAATGATAAGTGTCTAAATACATCACTTTTATTATATATATTTTATGCACTTTCATGCATATTTCTATGACTCCGATGCCCTTTACAATTTTTATTTGTTTTTATTGTTTCAAGACATCAAATTATCATCTAGAGCTTGAGTGAGCTATTTTTGGCATAAATCGATGAATTTATCAAAGCTCACACACATCCTCTGGTTTCGGGAAACAAGAATGGATTTTCATGCAATAGTGACTATAGAAGTATGGTACTGTAGCACATTACTATAGCAATTTCATTGTAATAGTGTGTTTCCAATGTGTTGCCTGCACAGAGGAGATAGAGAGATGTGCGGCCACACACCAGTCCCCACACACGTGGGCAGAACTCGTGTTCGAGGTTATAAAAGAAAACCTATGGCTTTTTGGAAGGGGACTTTAGCCACCATCTCCTCCACCTTTCTCCACCATCATCTTCATTATTCTCCACCACCATCACCAGAGTAGTTTATCTCCCAGAGAAGGGGTTTTGGAAGATGTTTTGAAGAGCAAGAACTTTGTAGGGAGAAGGTCACACTCAAGGACGAACATCATCGAGGAGTTTGACGGTGTGGATCCGACGAGCTCTTGTCACACCCTTCTAGCCTACATCCTAAGGGAGTTGATTATGAGCTTTTGTATTTTTTTTATGTACAAATAATCTCCTTGTGATGTGGAACTAGACTCCAAAGGCCACTGGGAATCCGGTGAACCTTGGGAGAGGAAGTGTATGGATGATTGATTTCTTTTGGTAATTGAATGTTGCCATGTTTTTTTATTTCAATCTATTGTTTTGATGTTCAACCTACAATGGATGGATTCCGTAGGTTTTGATTCATGAATTGTATATGTATAGCGGGATGCTTGCATGTATTGTGTCGTACAGTGATTGAGGGAGGATTCAATGTGCCGGTACATGACATGTCCGTATATGTGTGTAAACCGCAAGTGCACAGGTGTCGAAGTAATACTCCCAGATGAGTGGATATCTAACACGTCCGAATATGTGTGCGTAAACCGCAAGTGTACGGGTGTCGAAGTAATAATTACTCGGTGAGTCGGGTAGTCGAATCCACAGGGAACGGAAGTACTAGTAATAACCACTTCTCAATTATCTAGTCGGAATCAGTTAATATAATGAAGTGAACTAATTGCAAGCAAAGCAAACAAGTATGCAAGAAATAAAGTAGAAGAGTCTCAATCACTAAGGATGAGGTATTCGGGCAATGATCCCCCTAAGATCTTCTTTAAAGCTCAAGATTCACTAAATGCTCTAGAATCGAGTCTAATGAGTCGAGGTAGTCCAACGATAACCAATCCTTGTCTCCAAGCAAAAGGCACTAGTCCCCTACAAGGTCCCGTGGAGAAATCGACCAATCTCAACACTTCACACCCCCATATGACCGCAATATGCTCTAAGGAAACCTAAGAGTGAAACCGATTCCTAGATGTAGATCCAACCCTAATTCCCGGCGAAGGATCCTAACCCCCTACAAGGTCCCGGCAGAGAAATTGAGCAATCTCACGCCTCACACCAAATATGGTTGCAAAGAGAATATGGAATACGGTGATAGGAAACACTCAATCGAAAGGGAAAGGGGACACTCCTCCATCTTAAGGCTCACCCTCTCAACCCTCTTTAATCTTGGAAATCTAACTCTAATGGAGACCTCACACATTAAAGTATTAAATCATGCAATGTAAATCAACCACAAGGATTAACAACACTAGCAAGCAATTAAATCACAAGATTAAAAACTCAAGACAACTCGGATTAACTAGAAACATTAAAAAGAATCAATCCAAAAAAATATAAATCTTAGGGTTCACATGCCCAAATACCTACTAGGGTTTAGCCCTCCATGGGCCTAGTTACAAAAACAATAATGAATACAATGAAAAGCAATAAAACCCATAGAGAAAAACCCCTCGACCATTAGCTGGATTGGCCTTGATTGGTACTTCTACGTCTTGAAGGATTCCTCTCCGAAGCTAGGTTGCCAATGGCTCCCCAAAAATGCTATGACATCGAAGGAATCTATCAAAAGTTGGTGAAGAACTCCCTATCAATCGGGCGAAGACCTTCTCCTCAAACCCTAGCCGCCTCTCTCTCAATGTCTATGCTCAAAGCTCCGCAAAAGTCCCTTTAGAATCGGGCCAAAAGGTGTATTTATAGCCTCACAACGCTGCCTCACGTGCGCCCCCACGCCAGCGTGGATTTTTCCACGCGCCCACGTGGCTGCGAGGGAATTTCCACGCGGTCGATGAATTTACGCTACGATGAATTGCTACTGTAATTTTGCTCGCAGGTGATTACGCTACACAACGATAACCATTCTCCTCTTAAGGCCACACGATCAGGCACACGATCATATGGTAGGCTATATGGCTTTTCCTTCATCAATGCGTCTTGAAAGGTCTTGAAATCTTTACAAAGAGGAGGAATGTGGAGACATGGCTGCCTTTGTGCCCTTCCATTAATAACTTGGCTTGCAAAAACTATGGAAGTTGGCACACATCTCCTCATACACGAACTCCTCTTGTGTCTTCCAACTTGATTTGTACAAGAACTCCCAATATTATGCCATAATAGCCTATCTTCGCTGCCTTTTGAAATCCCAATGCCTTCACAACCTATATGCATAAAAGAACACCCAATACACGAAATGAGACATAAACCGTATAAAATATGATGCTCAATGTATGTAAAACATGCATAAAAACATGTTCACTCAAGCACTTATCAGTATCATATCTACAGAGAGTAAGGAATAAAGACACTTAAGTTGTTTCTTAACTAATGTGGAAGATGAATAGTGATAAGTGTGACAAAATATGAAATAACAAAAATAAAAGCAACAAGATAGAGAGCACAAGTAAAGGAGAAGGTAAGGCAATCGATAAAGATGGGGTACCCGGATATTGATTCGCCTAGGACAATCGTTTCAAGTGCAAAAACCCTCTATTATACTTCCTAATTGATGCAACAATGAGTCATGGAAATCCTTAATTACATGATCCCAAATCTAAGGTCAACCATGCCTAACTCTATACATGTCCTGGAGGAAAGATTGAATAACCTCTTAACCTCGCACTCGCATAGAATTGCAATGAGCTCTAGGGATTCCAAGTGATAAACCCTATTCCTGTGTATAGACCTAACCCTTTGGTCCAGGTGAAAGATCCCTAGCCACAATTAAACCCTAGGTGCTAAAATCACTTCAGCGCTTCACTCCGTTGCACTCGCAACTAAGCCCCAGCGGAAAGTCATCCCTTAGCCCATTCACTCTACTATGGCCGCAAAGAACTCTTGGAACGTGGAGGTAGGATAGATCACACCGGAGGGGAAAGGGAACGCTCCGCTAACTCTCGACTCACCCTCTCAACCCTCTCCAATCTAGCTTTGTCTAACTCTCATGGTGTGTCACTCACTCACAAAAGTTACGAACAAGAACTCTCAACTCTAGTGTCACTCTAGGGGAGCATTCATACAATCAAGTCTCCAAGACTGGAACTCATAATAAACATCAATTAATTGAAAGCATAATAAAGAGATTCAATGAAACATATACATCCTAGGGTTCATAATTACCCAAGTACCCACTAGGGGTTTAGCTCTCCATGGAGCTAGATACAACCAATGAAATTGAATGTAAAAACAAAGCATCCATAGAAAACCCCCTCGTTAGTCGTGGCGATGGTCTTGTGGAGAGTCCTCTACTCGTCGTAGGGGTCCCTTTGTCCGGCCTAGGATACACCTCGCCGGATCGGTGCCGATGAAACCTCTCCCACTAACCTTCTATCAAACGGCGCGCGATGTCAGAGCCGTAGAACCTCTCCAAAGGTCTAGCCAATACCTCTCAAAACCCTAGCCACCGTTCTCTCTCAAGTTGGGGAAAAGATGGAGAAAAGAATACTGAAATCAGGGCTGAAATCGGCTTTTAAAGCGCTGGAATCGGGATTCCACATGCCCATGTGGGCACCCTTTTGGATTTTTCACACTGGCGTGTGGAATTTCCACACGCCCGTGTGGATTTTCTGTTTTCCTGTTTTCTCGGCCGGCTGTAAACAATGCTGCTGTAGTATTTTTGCTACAGTGTTTTCTACAATACCCTGCTACAGTACCGTCTTGAAATACTTCTGAATCCATACTTTCATCGAGGTAACGCAAACGGGCACACATTTACAACGTGGATCGCCTTGCTTCTTTAATAACGGACATGTTGGCGGAGACCGTGCTCTATATGCACAAGTCAAAATGCTTGAATGTGACTGCCCTTGTGCCCCTCAAAATAGTTGTGCTAACTCGAGTACGAGGAGGTTGGCACACATTCCTGCATCTGGAACCCGACCTATGTCTTTGAGTTTGAACCTTAGCAAGATTTCCTCCAAATTAGTGCATTACGACCCATATTGGCTTCTTTCTCTCATAATCAGCCTCACAACCTTACCTGCATGAAAGTAACATAAGTGCACCCATATTAGCATTAAAACCCGAGAAAAGTAATGCTCAACACAAGGAAAGAACGGTTCGCATTCTTATTGCACATGCACTTATCAAACTCCCCCACACTTAACCTTTTACTTGTCCTCAAGCAATGATTAAAACATTATATGCATAGATAAAGGAAACATTGGAAGTGCTTGGCCTTAGGTTCACCAAAGCATACAAAGAGAACATTCTACAAGTAAGGAAAATTTCAACACTAGATACGAAAAATCAATGCTCTAGTTAAAAACTTGAATCAAAAAGGACAACAAACCCAAAATCGTTTAAGTGTGTGAGCTCACTCAAAACAACCCACATTATACTCCTCAAAGTTCTAAGCATATGGGACTTATTGATCTAAACAAAGTAACAAAAACATTTCAAAGGTGGTAGTAGCTTCACACATCATCTAAGGTAGCCCTTTCCAAAGCGGTCGCTAAGGTGGCATTCACACTTTCGAGGTGGTAGCTCTTTCTACCGGAGTGGTAGCTTTCACCCATCCTATGAGATAGCTCTTTCTCTCATTAGGGCATAACTAGTATCTGACTTATGAGAGTAGCTTCATACTTCATAGGTGGTAGCTCTTTCCACCCAATAAGCACAAATAAGAAATAAAACTATTTTGATCGTTTTTTTTTTAATTAACGAAAGAAACAACTATACTTAGTCCCTTTAACATCAAACTTGAGTTTCCAAAAGGGTTTCAAGAGTGAGAAGTACAACAAGTGTTAATCGGGCAAACATTCCTAGAAATTCAAGCAAAAACTAGAGCATGAGGATATTCAAAGTTAAAAATTCTTCTAAACTCACGAATACAATCATTACAACTAAGATGAACCGCCATTGGCTATGTGAACATGTATATCAATCAAAACTAATATAAAAGATGTGTGCACTATGAAACTCCCCCGCCTAATACATAAGTTGTACATTGTCCCCAATGTACTCATGTAAGCTCACTCATAATGTATATCAATTAAATTCAAATATGGGATAAGCAATCAAAACAATACTAACCTGACTCCTAGTGTTGCATTTGATGGAGCTAAGTCCTTGGGAGTGTTGTTCCAACGGGTTGTGAAGCTCACACGGCCAAGTGCCGAAACACCTTGGCCGTGCCCATGACAAAGTTCTCAATTCCCATGATGACATGACCATCTGCACGAATACATAAGGGGGTTCAGTGAAGCTCAATAAAAATAAAATAACTCGAGTATATAAAAGAAAAAGCAATGAATACAACTCGAGATAGCAAAATAAAAGATAAACTCGGAAGGTGAGTCCTTTCTGAGTGTACAAGTCCAAAATAAAATGAGGAAGTAAAAGAAATGAAATGTAAAATAAAATATAAAGTCAAATGTCGATGTCGTGCTCTGGATCTGCTGCTGATGCTGGATAATCAAAAGGCGTCGGCGGGGGTGGTGATGGTGATGGTGATGGTGGTGCCGGAGGAGCCGGTGGTCTGCCAATCAATAGCTGGAGTAATGTGTTGAAACGGGCCACCATATCGGTATACTGTGCTGCCTGTATGGCCCGGAGCACCACAATCTCGGTCCAAAGCTCACCCATAGCACTCTCAAGGCTCTCAATACGATCATGAGCTCGAGGAAGAGTAAAAATGGGTAATGAATGCCAGAATGTCTCCTGTGCTGCAAGGGGTGCTCTGGTCCCCGTCGGTGCAAAATGAGGCCCGGGAAACTGTCGGGGACCCTCCTCTGCATCCCCTCCACTCCTAACGGTCTTTGGGGTGGACGTAGCGATAATATATGTCCCACGCCCACATCTACGTACCAACCCTATCATCCTGATTGTCTCAAACGCCAGAGGGGTAGGCACGACCATCCTCTCAGCACCACGTATAGCATCCATCAATCCCATCCCCAGGATGAGTCTAGTGATGTAAGGACCAACAAAAAGTAATCCTACTCTCGCAGACTGCCCTGGTGCCTCAACACGTCTGCCACTATGTGCCCCAAGTGAATTGGAACATTGCGGCTCATGGAGTATAGATAAAGTAAGTCATGCCTGCTCAAAGCAGCTGCATTGTCGCCTCCACTTGAGACAGACCTGCTGAGGACCACGTGTAAATGCCTGTAGCTCAACCGGGATAGGCTAGTGGCCTTAGACATCCCGGGCTCATACTGCTCATAGCCACACAAAATCCTGTATGCCTGATGCGGATTCATTGTACTTGGGAAGTCCGTCGGCAAACTTCCATACTCCTCTGAACCAATGTACATGTCATCGTATAGGCCCATACGAACCGAGAACTCAGTGACACTTATGGAGAATGGATTACCGAATGCTCAGAACTATATAGCATCCATGGTGTCAAATCCCCCATACGGCTGATCAAACTCAAAGGATGCTAGCACCTCTAGCGTCAACACGCGGAAAGCTGGTTCACAAGTCATCAATAACCTCCTATATCTCCCCACTTCCAGCAACTCATCAATTTCATCAGCTAGCTCGCCACCTAGCTGAATGTCTCTCAGCATTTGCAAATCTACAAAGCGAGTCTGACCAAAACTGAGTGCTGATAATCTCTCAAATCGAGCCTGATGCTCGGGATTTTAGAATTCCATATGTACTGGCTCGGGCGGGGTGTCTTTGAGACGCTTAACTTCATTCTTCCTCACTCGAGGTGTCATACCTGCAATACCCAATGAAGAAACAGTCAAAGAAGGTGAGAAAATAGTATACTGCATAATTTCACACGAGCCTATGGAAATTCCCCACGCTCGTGTGGATCTGCAGGGCATGAAAACCACATGGTTCTGCACCAATTCTCCAAAAATTCAACTTAAAACCACCCCTAAGTGCTTCCTAAACATGCATAAAACATTATATCATGAAAATTTGGCACAACTCAAGAAGAGAATCCACAAAGATTTTATAGAAAAACTCGCGTCTCTTGGAATTTTGTGCATCCACACGGGCGTGCGGAAATTACCAACGCCCGTGCGCCTCCACAGGAAAGCTTCACAGGGGCAGGTGCACGCCCCTGTGTGCTCTGGGGAAAACACTCACTGTTTCTCAACGCAAATACACGGGCGTGTGGGAAATACCCACGTCCGTGCGCCCGACCCACAAGGGTTGCCGCACGCTCCTGTGGCTTCTCTGTCCACCCGAGAAGAATCGCTAAGTATTTCACACGCCCTTGTGGAAATTCCACACGGGCGTGGGCATTCACAAGCCTAACTCACAACGGCAGCCGCACACCCCTGTGTCTTCTCGGGATGGAGAGAGCTTGATTGCAGAAATCCGCACGGGCTTGTGGAAATTACCCACGCCTCGCAAGAGTTTTTCATAAGTCCCGCCTCACAGGCGCAGTCCACGCCCCTGTGTGCTCTCGGGATAGTTTGCCAAGTCTCTGCAGGAAATCACACGCCCGTGTGGAAATTACCCATGGGCGTGCGAGAATCACAAGGTCGTTCACAGGGGTGAGTCCATGCCCCTTTGCTTTCTCTGGATGAGCTCGCAATACAAAACCACGAGCGTGTGTTATTTCCATACGCCCGTATATTTTATCTGGATGCCTTAGAAAACTCTGCAGGCTCTGCAGAAAATTTTTGAACATGTTTACGCACTCAGAGCCTGCAATAATATGCAAACTATACCAGTGAGAAATAAGATAGATAGCTTAAATGACCAAAACTTCGTCAAATTCAAATGAAAACACACGGTGAAAATACAAGTCCACGAGAAAATCACAGCAAAAGCATCTACAATTCAAGACACCAACATTCAACAATTTATTCAAGCAAACACTAAACTACCAAATTAAGAAAATAGTAAACACTTGGGTTTACTATCAAGAAGCACTTGTTTAACGTCACTTAGCTTGGCGTACCTTGTCTTACCTCACAGGGGCTCATAGATGAAGGTTGCCATCTTATCCATGGCTTGGAAACATGATGAGCAAAGTCTCTTGAAGATAGAGGGGGAATTATCAGGCTTGCGACTACCTAGCAATGATTCATCCAATTTCTTCGGTTTGCACATGTCTCCAACAACCTTGGAGCATTTCCGGTGGCATCTCCTAGCCCTCTTCATCTTCCAGAGCACCTTCTTCATGATCAACGGGGTAGATGGTACTTCTTTCGTTGAACCAAGCATCATGATTCCTTTATTGTCCACCTCTTAGTTAAACAAACCCTAGTACGGGTCCGGATTGAATATTTCCTGCATATATTCATCAACAATCTCATCAGTAGTGTCTAGAAAATACAAAGTATCATCGAAATCAAGAGAATGCCGCATGGTTTCAGCAAGGCAGTCTGTGAGCTTGTCATCTCCAACTCTTAATGTTAACTCTCCACCGTCCATGTCAATCAATGCTTTGGAAGTCCACAAGAACAGCCTCCCAAGTATCAAGGGTACATCCGCATCCTCATCGACATCTAGCACCACAAATTCTACAAGAAATATGTACACGTCTTCAATGATACCCCTCGGATGTCTCACTATTCGATCCGCCAATTGCAAAGTCATCCGAGTGGGCCTAGGCTCTCCCAAGCCTAGCTTCTGAAAGAAGGTGTATGACATGACGTTGATTCTGGCCCCTGAGTCCGCCAATGCCATTTCTTCACCAAAATTGCCAATGTTACACGGAATGACAAAGCTTCCCGGGTCTTTCTTCTTGTTCGGCATATTCTTTTGCAACACCGTCGAGCAAGAAGTATCCAAGATCACTGAAACACTGTCCTCCAACTTCCTCTTGTTGGTCAACAAATCTTTCAAGAATTTTGCATACTTAGGCATTTGAGCCAATGCCTCAACAAAAGAAATATTGATGTGGAGTTGTTTGAACAAACTCAGAAACTTCTTGTACTGTTCATCCCCTTCATCATTCTCCAATCTAGAGGGATAAGGGATTCTTGGCTTGAAAGGTAGGGGTGCCACCTCCTTCTCTTTGCTTGCTCCCTTCTCAACCTCTATGACCTCGGGCGCGTGTTCCTTGGGCTTCTCACTCGGAAGCTTACCCTCAACCTCACAACCACTTCTCAAAGTGATCGCCTTCACATGCTCTCTAGGGTTGGTCTCAGTGTTACTCGGCAAGCTTCCTTGTGGCCTTTCCAATAAGGACTTCGCAATCTGCCCTACTTGATTTTCAAGATTATGCAAAGAGGCTGTGTGGTTGTGAAGTATAGCCTCAACTGATTGGAACCTTGTATCAGATGATTGCACAAACCTAGTTAAGGCCTTCTCCAAATCGTTTATCAAGGTCTCCAAACTTGAAACTCTGTTTTTCATGCTTGGGGCTTGTTGTTGTTGTTGGAAACCCGATGGCCCCATGGCCTTTTGTGGACCTTTGTTGCTCTACGAGAAATTGGGATGACTCTTCCAACCCGGATTGTAGGTGTTGTTGTATGGGTTTCCTTGATTCCTCATAGCATTACCTACAAAATCGACATTCTCAACCGAAGATGCATCACCAATAGAGACCGGGCAATCGGAGGGAGCATGTCCTCCACCACACCCGGTGCAAGTAGTCATAGCCGCCACTCTATTTGAATTTAGGAGATCTAACTTCTTACTCAATGATTCCACTTGAGCCACCAATGAGGTTACTACAACTATCTTATGGAGTCCGGCAACCTTTTTCTTCTCCCTAGCATTCCATTGGTAGCTGTTTAACCCCATTTGTTCAATTAGTTGACGGGCCTCACCGGGGGGTCTTACTACCTAAGGTACCTCCTGCTACCGCATCCAAGAGTTGCCTTGTACTCAGATTTAAACCATTGTAAAAGGTCTTAATAATCATCCACTCCGGGAATCCATGTTGTGGGCACTTTCTTAGGATCTCCTTTAACCTTTCCCACGTCTCAAATAGAGACTCCAATTCCAATTGTGCAAAGGATGAGATCTCATTCCTAAGCTTTGCATATTTTTCGGGAGGGAAATAACAGCCAAGAAAAGCTTCTACAATCTCCTCTCATGTGGTAATTGATGCTCTATGTAATGAGTATAGCCACTGCTTCGCTCTCCCTTTCAAGGAAAATGGGAAGGCTCTCAACTTGATGGCATCATCCGTTACCCCATTTATCTTAAGCATGTCACACACCTCAAGAAAGTTCTCTATATAACTGTTCGGATCCTCATCGGCCAAACTATTAAACTGTGCAGATTGTTGCAACATGTGGATGAATGACAGCTTCAGCTCAAAGTTCTGAGCTGTAATTGGGAGACGCACATTGCTCGATTATGTCCCCAATACTGAAGGTCTAGCATAATCGGATAATGTCCGCTGCTGCTCATTCTATTCTGCCATGTTTTCAGATTCTTCTACTTGCAATTCAATTAGATTAGACTGTTTTTACACAGGTTCTTTCCCTTTTCTTCTAAGTGTACATTCGAGCTCGGGATCTCCTACAATCAATACCGAAGGGTTCCCTCGGGTCATAACTTGGAGCTGCACTAAAAGAAAGAAAACAAAATCAGAATGATGATAGAAAAGAAGATATGAAATAGAATGAATGAATAGCTAAGAAAACAAAGTGCAAAGTATCTCTAAACACATACTCCCTACCAACGGCGCCAAAAACTTGACACGACCGAATATGCGTGTAAACCGCAAGTACACGGGTGTCGAAGTAATAATCCCAGATGAGTGGGTATCGTATCCACATAGAGTAGGGAATAAAGACACTTAAGTTGTTTCTTAACTAATGTGGAAGATAAATAGTGATAAGTGTGACAAAATATGAAATAACAAAAATAAAAACAACAAGATAGAGAGCACAAGTAAAGGAGAAGGTAAGGCAATCGATAAAGATGGGATGCCCGGATATTGATCCGCCTAGGACAATCGTTTCAAGTGCAAAAACCCTCTATTATACTTCCTACTTGATGCAACAATGAGTCATGAAAATCCTTAAGTACATGATCCCAAATCTAAGGTCAACTATGCCTAACTCTATACATGTCCCGGAGGAGAGATTGAATTACCTCTCAACCACGTACTTGCATAGAATTGCAATGAGCTCTAGGGATTCCAAGTGATAAACCCTATTCCTATGTATAGACCTAACCCTTTGGTCCACGTGGAAGATCCCTAGCCACAATTAAGACCTAGGTGCGAAAATCACTTCAGCGCTTCACTCTATTGCACTCGCAACTAAGCCCCAGCGGAAAGTCATCCCTTAGCCCATTCACTCTACTATGGCCGCAAAGAACTCTTGGAACGTGGAGGTAGGATAGATCACACCGGAGGGGAAAGGGAATGCTCCGCTAATTCTCGACTCACCCTCTCAACCCTCTCCAATCTAGCTTTGTCTAACTCTCATGGTGTGTCACTCACTCACAAAAGTTACGAACAAGAACTCTCAACTCTATTGTCACTCTAGGGGAGCATTCATACAATCAAGTCTCCAAGACTAGAACTCATAATAAACATCAATTAATTGAAAGAATAATAAAGAGATTCAATGAAACATATACATCCTAGGGTTCATAATTACCCAAGTACCCACTAGCGGTTTAGCTCTCCATGGAGCTAGATACAACCAATGAAATTGAATGTAAAAACAAAGCATCCATAGAAAACCCCCTCGTTAGTCATGGCGATGGTCTTGTGGAGAGTCCTCTACTCGTCGTAGGGGTCCCTTTGTCCGGCCTAGGATACACCTCGCCGGATCGGTGCCGACGAAAGATTTCCCACTAACCTTCTTCTAAA